>NW_010326972.1:0-9983 GCF_000700745.2 Antrostomus carolinensis | reverse complement strand
CCAGCTCATGTTGAGCTTCTTGTCCACCACCTTCTCTTCAGAGCTGAGTATTTCTTTTCACACCAGAGGAATTGATAAGCACATAGAGAATAAAGCGACAATATATTGGGAGTTTAAAATGGAAATGTCATCCATTCCTACAAGCATGGTAGTGACTGAGAAAACCACTGTTGTTTGTTGTTTCTCTAAGGTTCTGGAAAATGTCCTTGACAGAATAATAATCAGCAGAATCTGTTGGAAAGAGTCCTCCCTAAAGTTAATCTGACTGTTGAAGACCAGACCGACATGATTTTCTGCTCACAGGCAAAATCAAGGAAAGTTCAGAGCATAAAATGTGTATGCTCCTTGCCTGTAACAAAATTCATTAGTACTGGGATTCTGTGAAAACATCTATTAAGATTTCTGTCCAGGCAAGTCAATCTCATTTGAAGATGGTAAATTTCAGTAGGAAAGGTGAAATGTTAGGACTATTTTTTACCTAAAATAGTATCAGACAAGGCAGTGTTCTTGGACAGGTTTAGTTTATCAGTGTGTGGGTTTCATACACCTATATGTGAAAGTATGTTACTCATACAATAGCTTCACCTGCAAAGAGTCTTATTGTTGGTAGAAAATATGTTAAACCAATAGTAAATATTGAAATTTGAGGACAATTCTAATACCACAGCAGTATATACTGAGGGAAGCATGCCTGAAAATAGAGTTATGTAGAGGACAACAAAAGCTAGTACAGTTAATGAGAAAAGCACCATGGTTGGAATGGAAAAAATCTGGCTTCAAGCAAAAGTGAGTGTCATGCAATTGTTCTTACCACTTCCCTGTATGTTTGTGTCTTTTTTTAGAGCTGTCACATCAAATGATTTAGTCAGTTACCCATTGACTATCTTCATGCTCTTGCTACAAAATAGTTAAATGTCTTGAACAGTGAATCTCAAAGCATTGCCTATAGCTGGCATCAAAGCAATGCTCCTGTGAGCTGTGCTGCACCAGACATCTGGTGTATATATCAAGTAACCAGCCATCCATAAGCATTTTGTATGGACAGTTTAAATACAATGAATGGTTAAGACTGACCCATTAAACATTACTGAGACATTATCAAGGTAAATCTTCAGTCATATAACATCAGTCTCACAACATGAGATGCAATTAAAGGTCATCTGCTATGGCAGAAAGCATATGCTGATGTTATCAAACATATGGAGGAAAAAAGGGAAAATTACACTGAACAAAATGCAACAAAATAAAATAAGCATAGTGTGTAAAGGAAGCTGCATCTGTCACATTCCCAGCTGTGCTGCAAAAGTGTAACAAAAATCACACAAGCAAAAATTCTCATTTTTTAAGTTGACAGGGGACTATTTTTGACAGTTTAGTATATGCCATCAATATACATACATCACCAAAACCTCAAAAATGCTAGTGTCATTAGGAACATTGTACAGGCACTACACTACACTACCAAAACCAAACACACAATCAAACAAACAAGTAAATAATTGCAAATTCTATCTACTGAACTACAGGAATCCCTGACAAGGGATTCCACAAATCTCAAACATTTTTTCACAGGAATTTTATTTAGAGAAAATTATCCCTTGAGTGTAGCTAGGCACTGAAATGAAGAAATTGTTTCTAACAGCCAGAAAGTGGATAATTTGTATATGTAGAAGCTTTGTCATCACTTTCACAGATGTTTGCAAATCTTAGTTGTCACAGCTGTTTGATGAGTATTCACACCTGCTGGGGCCCAAAGGACTGAACTGCACTTCCAATTTTCGCTCTCTGTTGGATGGATATGATACTGTATGGTGTCAGGAAGCCACAAGGGTGGGTAGATCCATGAGGAAGGTGGCCCTCAGGGGAAGGGGAGTATGGGTGACAGCATGGAGTGCAGGGTAGGGATCTCACCAGAAAGTGGTCCGATCACATAGTACTAGAGGAAGAAGAGCAGGGAAGTACCAGTGACAGTAACCGGGGTCAGAAAAGGTCCTGGGGTGGCTGGGGAGAACCATGGGGACAGCAACAGGGAAAGTGACCCATCTAGCCAAGGCAGAAGGTGGTAGTCTGGGCCAGTGAGATGTTATGGCACAGGCAACCCTACAGCAGAACCTAAGTGAAGACTAGGGCAAAAGGCCTGAGCTCCAGCCCAACCCCTGCAGGAGGAGCAACCCATGGAGGCTGTTCCCAGACCTTGTCACAAGTCACAACAGAGCTGGACCTCACCACTAGCAGCCCAGCCACGGGAGGAGGAAAGAGGTTGCAAAACCCGTGAGTGCACGCTGGACCCTGACACATGGTTACTTTTGTGACCTAGATGAAACTTAAACCTTTACATCACTTGAACCTTTACAGAACAAATGGAATGTTCTTGCTTTTAGGAGTGTATTGGGTCTGGCTGAGATGGAGTTGATTTTCCCCATAGCAGCCCTCAAAGTGCTGTGTTTTGTATTAGTGGCTCAAGGAGTGTTGATAACACACCAGTGTTTTGGTTACTGCTGAGCAGTGTTAGCACAGCACCAAGGCTATGCTAACTGTCCAACATTTCCCCCTCCCCAGTAGGCTGGGGGTGGGGAAGGTCTTGGGAGGGGACACAGCCAGAACAGCTGACCCAAATGTACCAAAGGGATATTCCATACCCTATGACATCTGCTCAGAAATAATAGCAAGGGGAACAGAGGGTGAAGGGGGGGCATTCGTTACTTCCATTTGTCCTCTGGGAACTGCAACGCGTATGAAAGCCCTGCTTCCCGGGAAGTGGCCAGACATTGCCTGCTGATGGGAAGTAGAGAATAAATATTTTGTTCTTTTGCCTCTGCGCGCGCAGCTTTGCTTTGCTTCTATTAAACTGCCTTTTTTCTCAACCCACAAGTTTGGTTTATTTTGTGTTCCATCTTATTTTCTCCTCTCCCCATCTTGCTGAGGAGGGGGGTGATAGAATGGGCTTTGGTGGGCATCTGGCATCCAACCAGGGTCAACCCACCACAGGGAGGTTTGCAGATAGACCAATATTTTTTGTTACTGGAAGCAGAAAGTAGCTGTGACTGTATGACTCTATGAGTCACATGAGTATGAATCAGTCAGTCCTGATTATTATTAGGTCACATAAAAACTGTCTCCTTGTATCATAAGCCTGCAGAGACTTTAAAGTACTGAGAGCTAGAATTGCCTCCCTGCACTAGAAATAAATTTCTATCCCTAAGAAGATCCATTAAGGATCAAAGTGATATGAGAAAACTGGATGCCTTGAATATGGACTATGTTAGATACAAGATAACAACCAATCTACTCCACTTAGCATAACAGAGGTTGCTCAGGTTCTTTTTTGCTTCATGCAGATGTAGCTTAAGTGCATGTTTTGGCTAACAACTGTACTTGTTTGGTGTGTGAAAAACATCTCCTGTGTTCAGAATATGACACACAGAACCTCACTGTGATGACAGTACAGGGACGTCCCAGGAGCCTATTTACCCTGCCTTGAATGTCTTCTTAACAGCATAGATTACTCTAGAAATATGGGACCAAACTTTTAGTCTGGTGGTTATATGTAGGTGTATTTCCACTGAATGCATCTCAGATGTTCCCAGTAATCCTATATGTAGGCAAATGGAGAGGATAGTGGAATTGAGAGGATAGCGAAATTATCAAACATATATAAGAACAGGTCAAATTGTTATACCTTCTCATTAGATACCTGAAGGGTTTTGGGAATTTTTTTTCCTTGATCAGGTATTGTGTACTGAGAATTTCACAAAATTTTCAGGAAAACTTATGAGCTAATGCACAGAATCAAATTATTGTTGATTAACTTAAAAGTAATATTGAAAAAAATAGTTTACTGTTCAAAAACATGATTTACTCCACATAGATTGGGGCGGGAAACAAGGGTGATTTCTCATAATGAAGCACTGCTTTTTAGATGTTCAAACTGTAATTGAGATGCCTGAGGAACAAAGCTTCAAAACAAAATCCAGTGTACAACTTTCTTGATAAAATATCTTGTAGTACAGTTCCTTTGAAAACCATGCTGTTTATGAGAACTGAATCAATTTCACCACAGAGAGATCAGTCATCAATTGTTCTCCTTGTTGAAGTTTCAGACTTTAAGCACTGAATAATAAAACAGACCATTAAAAGTGGTGTTTAATAGTAACTATTTGAAAAGATTATCTGAAAGCAGATAGTGCTTCCATGTCATTGTCTTCTTTGTAAAAGCCCTGGTATCAATATACTGTAAGAACAGCATAAGGTTTCTTTGATGGAAAGTAATGAAAAATGACAGACTGTTTGAAGATGCTGTGGTGCCAATTTCATGAATAATGCATTAGGTTAACAGGTATAATCAGTGCAGTTTAATAGTCTGCAGCCTCCAGAGATACACCAGCAGCATACAGAGGATTTATCCTTGTACCAGGACCACCTGACACTTATATTTTTTCCTTGACTTTATTTGATTGAGACTATACTGAAATAAAGTCCTTAAAAAAGGCAGTCAGAACCAAAAATGTTATCTCCTGAGTCAGAATGAATTTAGTATATGTGTTGTGCGATTTACCTTTTAATATTAATTACAATTTTAAAAATCCCTTTTCCCTGTTTTTAAACTGAATTGGTTTGAGATTTTCAAATTTTATAGGAAAAACAGTCTTATGCTTGTCATTCATGCATCAAAAACATTTTCTATTTTGTAGGAATGACTTCATGTCATTTCAAATTATGCAGCACATTGTATATGCACCAAAAATGTTTTTGAATTTAATTATTTTCCTATGTCAAAAATAAGTCTAATACTAATTTACAAAAAACTGTATTGTAGAATGCGGGAAAGATTTTGCATGAAGCATGTACTGATTTGTGTTTAATGATCATAGAAAAAGTCTGTGAAAGAGATTTAGACTTAGGAATGCATATTCCTCTTGACACCTGGGTTTTACATTATAACATCATGACTCCACTACAATGAATATGAGTTAGGGTAAATGACTTGGGACACAGGGTTTCAGGCCTTGTACTTACACTTTTACTCAAGGAAAGATGCTTATGTTTCCTAGTTAAAAGTTACATTTTCCAGTGAAAAATGAGCAACAGTGATGTATGTCCAGGTTTCATCTTTGTGAATCTGTACTGCCTACTATATGTCTACATCTGAAAAGCCATCTTGGCAGATTTCACTTTTTAAAAACTTCATTGTGGCTTTTGAAACAGCATTCTACAAGTCAGCTGGGCAGTGAGTGGTGGCTTCATATGTGTGTAGATATATATGCATATGAATTCATGTGTATTCACACAAATACACATTCTACAAATGAGAAAAAAACAAATGCAATCTAGGATGAATTAATGTAGGAAATATTTTTGAGAAGTAAAATAAGGTGATCAAATGGTTATAAAGTCAGTTAGCACAAATATGTTTATATAGAACACTATTCTTCATGAAATGCACTGTTCTATGTTATGGTAATCTGTTTTGGTCTTTTCACCGCAGTTGTAATTGCACATATATTTATCGCATGTCTTACAGCTCTAAGCAAAACAAATATATGCAAAAATACATTTCAACATGCTGGAACCAAAATACTATATTTTCATTTTATAGCAACTTCAAAATATCTATGGTTTTTAACTATGAATATTCAGCAATAAAACCCGAAGAGTATCAGTCATTATTAGAAGCATGATGATTCTTCTAGAAGCACTTCTTATTCTTCCAGTTAGTAAAAATCTAGTCTTGTAAAGAGGAATATATTTGAGCATGGAAAATATAAGTTCCTGATTTCTAAATTGGTCCTGGGAAATAGATGTTACACTTCTCACGACCTGGGAAATTTAGCATACAGGAAAGACAAATTCTGTAACCACTTGCCTTTCATTGCAACGTTTTTTCCTCCAGACTGTGTGAACACTTTAGGAGCTTTCAGCTAACAAGATGGTTTGAATCTATCCTCCTTCATTAAAACCTCCCTTGTTAGTCCCATCTAACACTCAAGTCCCCTCTGTTGTTTATAAGTCAGCCATTACTGGCAGAGTTGTAGCAGATTTTTATTGTCATTGCTTTCTTTCTTGCCATACAGATTTTATAATGCTAGAAAATTCTGCTGTGTTCCAACCACAATGAAAATCATAGCAGATATAGGAAATAATATTATAAACAGGAGAGATTGTAGGCCTGGAGGAGTAGGCTTTGTAATAAATTCTCCTCATCATTTAGTAGATTCAGAATAAGTGCAATGTTCTTTATAAATGACTCTTTATGCTGGATTAAGAAAATAAAGCAAAGCAACAAGTGACAGACTGAATCATTTTCCTGTCTATTGGATTGTTTCAATGCCTGAACTTTTAAAAATACTTCAAAATTTTATCACTTGCATGAAATTACTCAAATATAACAAAATAAATTCTGAGCCTACAGAGTATTCATAGTGTCACAGTGGCATAAAACTGGTGCAATGAATAGTTAGCATCAGAATGGTTGATAGAAGTTTAATTATGATCATACATTTGGTATTCATACTTACTTAGCACGACCTCCATATGCTGTGCATGAATATCAAAACAAAGAAATGTGAATATAAAGAATTATCTAAGGCCTTTCATGGGGTCACAGAGTTACACACACTCTGGAAGGTCAGGTTTAAACATGGGGTTGAACTGCATCAGTTTACACATGTAATAGATCAAAAGTTAAAATAGCTGCTACATTTTAGAGTCTGAGGATACGATAAAAGAAGGTTTTCCTAGGGCAACCCTAAATCAGTTACATTTTGAAAATACTGTTTTGTGCAGAAATTACTTTCGAAACTATATTGTCTTGTTAGTTTAGAATGATCAGCAACAAAAGAGAACATGCCATGCAGAGAGAACTACATTTGAAACTCCTTGCAGAAAAGATGTGTCCCTACCCACAACACTGGTAAATAAAGTTCCAGGCATAAATAACAGCAAAAAACCCCAAACTAGATGTCTTCTGATTGCTAAAGATTTACCAGCTCACTTGCAGAAGACTTCCCTCCTGTCAAGTGACTACTTGAGGTGTATGATATCATTCAGACCACTTGTTCTTATGATGTAGATATTCCTGATTCACGCTGCCAGCTTAAGCCTACCACAAAGGATTGCCATTCTGTGGTTGTGGGATTGTAAAGCATCAAGGGTGATTCTTCATCTCCACCTCTCTGCATGGGAAATTACAACTGTAAGCAGAGGCTAGAAAACAGTTCATGACATACCCACCAGAACTGATATGGGGATTAGTATTCCTTTCACAGCAAGGACATCTGACATCAATGCAGTGTAAACATTATCACTTCACAGCCAACTAAATTGTGGTCAGAAAAACTTCAGGGATCTCATATACCATACTTATGTGGGAGGGTTAAGACAGCCTTTTGCAAAGCCCTTGCAGTTTGGAAGACAGATGTGGCAGGAGTGTATGGAGAGGCAATAATTTTCCACCACAGGTGACCATAGAGTTCTCCAGCAGAGCTGAGTAACCAGCTGGCTCCTGTGGCTCAAACACACGCACACACACAGCAACAATGGCTCCAAAAGTAAATTAGATCTTGATGTAAATCAGAGGGTCTTTTCAGGAAACTATAACTCATGCAATCTGAAATATCTCTGACATTTTTCCATCTGAGCAACTTAATAGTCCTCCAGAAACTGGAAATATTTTTGTCAACTCTGCTCAGCATGCTTAGTTAGTTGTTGCCTTATCTTAGTGTCCTTTTTTTTTGCATTGCCTTCTCACTTCTGTCTCCCAGGGTAGACACAGGACAGATGGCCTATCCTCTCTTTCCAGTTTCTCCTACAGCAGGGAGGAGATTGGATGGGAAGAGCAGTGCAGCTGTTCCTTTATCACCAGAAAAATATGTGGAGAGATTAAAAGCCTTAAAGATCTGTGAAGACACAATGAACTGCTCTGTTGCTTGTATAGAAACCTCTCCACAGCCCCCTGACTCTCAAGGGCAAAGATTTCTGTAAGGAGTGCAGACATAGACTCATTCCTTTGTTGACCATCTCCAGGGATGACTGTTTGAATAAGAACTGTGAATAGGATGTTTCATAATCTGATTAATATCCCTTATGCTTTCCTTCTCACTGTGGCATAGAGACCACAGCTGCAGGGGCAGCACAAGAAGGCTGAGCTGCCAAAGAAATTCCATCAAAGAGAGGACTTAATGAGACTGGGTTACATAATGCAAAGGAGAGGGCTGTCAAAGAAAGATACTGAGATGCCCTGTGGAAATGTCACTGAGTGAAGAGGAGTCGAGATTTACCCTCAGAGTAGTGGTAAAGGCCTTTAAGTACTGTAATCTGTTATCCTGGAGAAAGGGATAATCTACATATACCAGATCTATGAAACATAGTCTGTTACAGGTGTCCTTGGGAACTTTAATTCTTCCTACATGCTCGGTATCCAACACCAATGTTGAGCAAGCTGATTCCAACTGACTGAGACCTATGAACTGAGTTTGTGGCACAATTTGAAACAATTTATGGCACTGTCCTCTTGATCCATGCCCAAGCTACGTATAAGTATTGAAAAGCCAAGCAGTCATCAGGATGGGTCTTTTGTACTGGCATAGAATAAGCCATTGATAGAGCCCAAGGTCCTGGTCAGGCTAGGAGGAAAGCCAGTCTTGACTTGCTTCTTCTCTTGATCTCCTCACCAGGTTGCAAATGTCCTGGATGGGTGTTATGATTTATGTGATTTCTTTCTTCCTCTTTGAATTGTCTCAACTGCACGCCAACATCTAGGAGCTGATAGTTGAGTATGGACAACAGTTCCTCCACCTTTGGGAACTTATTCTTTTTCTTAAACTAGAATAGCTTTGCTTCCTTTCTTCTCACACCTGGCAGCTGTCAGAAAATCCAACAGATCACAAATCTCTCAGACTTTTCTTGACATGACAGGACAAGAACAGTCACTTTCTTGATTGTGAAAATGAAAATAATTTTCATTTTTGTGAAAATGAAGACTGAAGTAGTTCTTTTATTTTATGTGTGGTTTTTGAAAGTTTTTTTAGGGGTGAGATTAAGGGGAAAGAGAAAAGAGGTATGTGGAAACAAAGGAGGAACAAATTAAAAAAGAAAATAGAATGGAAGGTGGACTACGTATATATATGTGTATATATATATATATATATATATATGGGTTGGAAGTCTGTCTTATTAATATTTTTGTTTCACCGAAAAACAGATGCAGATGCTGATAAACTATATTAAGCAGCTGCAGTACCAGATTTTCAGGGGAAAAAAACGAACACATCTTGACACTACCTTTCTTTTCTCTTTTCCTGATACCCAAATATAATCTTTTTAAAGGATCTGTGGACTTTTACTTACACATCATCTCATTATTGAGTTCATTATTTGCTAAGTTATACATTTTTACTTGGGAATTCCATAGAATTACTAGATTTGACAATACAGAGATTGTCATAAATAGGGAAAAGTACCTAAAAGTCTTCTGGAGAATTATAGCAGAAGCAGGTAAATTATTTCAGAGTTATATGGATGGTAACAAAAGTAGCAAAGAGGATAGTGGACAGGATGAAATAAGACACAGAAATGGATATAAGAAGATAATATAAAAAAAGTAAGTTAAACTTCAGAAGGGTGAAAGAGGAAGAAAGTAGAAAACAGAGGAGACAGTGCAGAAATTGTGATTGAAGAGCTGTGTGGATTGCAGTTAGGGGATGGTATTAAAGGTGATGAAAGATGGACTGTATGTATTTAACATAGTCGAGAAAAATATACACTAAAATTTTGCAGGAGTTGAAGTATAGCTAATGGTAATTGAGAACGTGTACAATAATTTGTCAAACAAGGACATAGAGGAAAGGATATAAAATACACGTATTAAAAATTCCTTGGTATAAAAGAGTTAATGAATGGCTCTTCTAGTATAACTCTCAAGAGACTGCTCCAGGAAAACCTGGCAAAAAAACCTGGAGCACAGCGGCGGCAGCTGCACACGTAGA
>NW_010326971.1:95996-101856 GCF_000700745.2 Antrostomus carolinensis | reverse complement strand
GGTGAGTGATCTCTCTCTGACCTTATCTCCATCCATAAGCCTTTCATATATTTTTCTCCCCCTGCCCAGTTGAGGAGGGGGAGTGATAGAGTAGGCTTTGGTGGGCACCTGGCATCCAGCCTGGGCCAACCCACCACATCTTGAAATACAGAAGTTAAGCTGATGATTCTACTTAAGGAACGATTTGAAGAAAACTGTACGCCAGACTTGAGTTTGGTGCAGCGTGCTATTGGAAACATCAGCTCTCTGACAGGCTATCTAAGGTCTAGCAAAGGACTTGATTTTTTTCCCCCTGTAAATTTCAATATCAAATCTTCTACTGCTCTTGACTGGAGCAGTATTAAGTCTGTTCTGGCATGCTAGCTAGTATGCGAGCAGATGACTGTTCCGCTCACCTACATTTCTCCATGCACTTTCAATCAGAATGCCTGAACTACAAGAAGGAAACAGCTTAGGCATCATCTTTCTAGCAGTCCATAAACTGCCACGTAAAATAGGAGAAGAGTTAAGAATGAAATAAAGCCCTCTGAGGAAGGAGATGGAAGGGACTGAGCAATTGTCTGAAGACATATTTTTATTGAACTACACAGTTATTGATACAGTCTGGACCATACAGCAACAAAATACATACCTCCTGTCTATGAACTAAAGTGATCCATTGAAGGGATTTCTCTACCATATCCAGAGCAGGGGATAAATTGAAGTGGATGAAAAAAAATTTCCTTTCTGCTCCACCTACACTGTGTAATTATGATGTTACTGAATCAAGTTTTTATTTACACATATTTGAAAATTTTCAATTATGGTTTTTGAAATTGGATTTTACAGCACAGATTTTTTTTTTATGGGATCACATTCCTTCTCCTTTCCTTTCTTCATTTCTTTCCTTGTCTATAGTATTTTGCCTCTTTTATTTCTCCTTTCCATTCTCTTTCTGCTTTTCATTGCTATTATATAATGAATATCATTATTTATTTTAATTAAAGGCCCAGCTTCTGGAACTGAGTGACTGCAGGATGATCTCAGTTTTCACCTACTAGAAACAAAACTGATTTCCTACAGATTTGTATTCTTTGTCTAATTCCTACCCCCAAAAAACTACAATAATCCTAGGTTCCCCTTTAAACCTGAAAATAAGACTGAGGAAGAGAGAGAGCAGTACTGAGACTAGTTTCGATATGCAAGTACTAACCAGTCAACCAGCTGCTATCCAGACAAAGTCATTGTGATTGAGTAATGTCTGCTCTCTTCTCAGAAAATAAACCTTAAAAACTTCATTATTGGCATTATTATTAGTGCTGTTATTATTATTATTATTTTCATGTGCATAACTTCTTAGCTTTTGTGGTTAGAGAGAAAGCTTGAAGAAAAGGCAAATTATAAGAACCGCAACCATAATTCTATGATATCATAATCCAAACAATGATTTCTGAATAACTGTCCATCTATAAAGCAAAACATTATGATAAGTCTCACATGAAGAGCAGCTCTACCTTGGAACACACAATATAAATGTACTCATCTGCTTATCAAGTCCTTTTGGATATTCTAACAAGAATGATAAATATATTCATATACAAAATAAACTATTGTTGATTGTTGCTGCTATGAAGGTTAGTTTCCCTATATGAAGAATACTTAGTAAACTCAGGAGTAAACTTTGATTCTCAGAAAAAGAAAACAAAACCCTGCATGAAGCTGAGATTCCCTGATCCTATGGAAAGCATGGTGTAATACAAGTTTTACTTGTTCCACTGCACAGATTTTCAACAATGAATTAATTATATCTCACGTAAATGATAGTAGACTTCGCAAGGGAAATCAAGTAGTCCTTAATTTGTTTACTTTCCCCACTGATTATAGCACATTTCAGCACTATAGTAATTCTCATAGTAATTCACCTTGTAAGCATTTTCCAAGCCAGAACAGCCCTCACTCCTGTCTCAGTCTAAGCAGAAAAAGTAGGAGTTTGTTTGGGACTGAAAATGACTGTGAAAATGAAGAAAAAATTCCAGAAGATAGTTCTGAACAAACAACATAGGGAGGGAACAATAGTAGCAATAATCTTATTTCATTTTTAACACCTTTCACCTTGAAACTCTCTAAAGCTCTTTCAAAATTATGCATACAGGAGTAGTTTTACCAGCTGCTGAAAAGGAGAGGTACCTGAGAAGAAACACAGCTAGCTGCAAAAGAAGAAAGGACGTGGTGTTTTCTCCCACTGCAACCTTCCTTTCTCACTGCGCAATGTGTACTCCATACAACCATCTTTCATGAAGCATATTTCAAGGCTGCTATCCTATTCTCTAAATCCACTTTCAAGACCTTTCAACATTCTTTACAAGTATTTGACCATTCAAGACAGTTAACACAAAAAATAAAAATCGCTTTTCCATTCCCATGCATACACTAACATCATGGTGCTGAAAATACCTTCCACTGTGCAGCCAAATCATCTCTCACCTGGAACCTCCCCTTGTCCTCCATGGAGGTCACCTGCAGCAGCAGATTCCCCCAGTGGTTTGGAGCATGTTGTCTTCCTTGAGGCCCATACGTGATCTGAGGTCTACAGGCATTTTTACTAGTAAGATCTAACTTGCCAGCTGTCAGGGCAGGACTTATTTCCCATCTGAGCATTTGAATCAGCTCATTCCAGCATGCCATCAGACATAGTACAAACCTAAAAAGTACAATACCACAAGATAAATAATAAATTAACACCTAGCTAAAGTTTATTTATATGTAATATTAGGGCATATAAAGATATTTCTTCATTCAAAAGACAATCTCGTCATCCAGGCCTTTGTCAAAAATAAAAAGGGTTAATTTACTGAATAAGTTATTTTGTATAAGGTCTACAATAATACTGACATTCCTTTTATGCAGAACTATTAACTTTTTATGTATATTCTCGTACTGCCTTAAAACCTCAGTCAAGAATCAGGCTCCCATTATGCCCTCTCAGCAAACAGGGAGACAATTTCTGCTAGGAATATGCACAAGGTAATCAATTTTTTTAGGGACTTTCTCCTTATTTTCAGGATGCCTTTGTAGAAGCAGACCCTGCCAAAGACACTAACCTGGATTTTCTCTAAAGCCATCCAACTCCTTCTGAAATTCAATTTGCTTCACAACTGGAAATTCATCATTTGCTCTTTTTCAAACTTACATCCAAGGACACTTCACCTTTCCTAGCACTTTAACCATGCACAGCCCATGAAGTCAACACACCATGAAACACTGCATTACCAGCCAAATGTAGACCAAGGAGAAAGGGAGTGTGAAGAAAGAGTACCATACATGATTCCTCACTCCTACTCTGTCATCCCTGCCACAGAATTTAGGACCTTTTTCAAATTTCAACAGCAGACAATAGTGCAGGATGTAAAATATACAGAAACATTAGCTAAACTAGTAAGGATCAAAAGATAAATCTTCCATACTTTTTTAGGGTCGTACTCGGATGGAGAATCATTACATGAGGGAATCTCAATCCAGAGAAACAAGTGAAATCTTTCTCCCTTGCAAAATGCTTTTAATACTCATCTCACCCATAGCACTGTACAGGATCATTTCTCAGGTTATAAGTTTGGAACAAGAGAACAGAGGGAGATTTCAAAGTTCCTTCATTTGCCACAAACTTTTTCAGGTGTTTATAGATCTTGTAGCAGAAACCAAAATGCTCCCACTGGAATGTGACCTGACACTTTTTAAAGTAGAAGAGACAGGCAAGAAAAATGTCCCGGTTTATCTTTTTTTTTTTTTTTCAGCAGAGGCTTTTCACAGCTTTTCTCATAATTACACATAAATTATGTACTTCTTTCAAAGTCAAGCTGTCCAAAAGACTACATTAACAGCTCATGCATCTTCTTTTCTTTCACTTGCTGTGCTCTTCTTTGAACCAACATTCATCTCCTAATGTGATGACTACACAATTCTCCTTTCTTGGAATTTTTTGTTTGTTTGTTTGATTCAATCTCTATTCCTCATGATGAGATTTCCTCTTCATTAATATCCTGAATTAATGGCAAGTGGTCATAGTGTAGTACTCAGGATCTATCATCAACAGCCAAGCAATAGCAGGAATCCTGACTTCACAGATCTGCCTTTTTCAAGATACAAGAAAGGAGAAATCTAAATAAATTCTTTTGAAGTTATGCCCACATGCAGCAGTTCATGGTACAAAGACCACAAGGACTGAAGACCTGCTACAACCAGTTGCAGCAAGTACAACTTCATAGTAAAATTTTATTTAATTTGACCTTGCTTTTGACATACAACAGAGTGCTGTCAATATGTCCTTATCCTTCTTTTGACTGCTGATTGGCTTTTGAATTGGTCTACAATTGATTTTCCCTGAGTTGTCTCCATTATGGTTTCTTAGGTGAAACATCAGACAGAGAGCAACTCCACTCTTTCTCTCCTAGCTTAAATTGGGAGATACTTCTTGCAGCCTGTTGCAAAGGCTAAGCAAGCCAGCTCCAGCTTAGAATTTCACAGAATTTCCTTATCCAGTGCAGGTGAATGTCTGCTTCCATATTACTTACAGCAGCTCCACTGAGATGGGACTTTCTCAGTGCATCATCTACTGCTGGGCTAACATATCCACTACATAGAAACAGTACCACAAAAGGAGGGAGCCTGTCCAATCTCATTATCCTGATTTACATGCAGTCATAAACACTAGTTAGACCTCCTCTCCAGCTACTTATGAATTTAAGTTATGAGTTTGGAATTAAATACTACTTTTTGAAATAGGAGCACAGCCTGAAAACAACAGATGAGAGATTCTAATACAGAAAAATCAATGATAGTTACCACACAATCATGCTTTCGGGAAAATGAGCCCTCCACCTCCTGCTGCATGCAATAAACTGTTAGCTATGCAGCAGTTCTGAACTTAACAACATAGCCAACCAATATCAATATGAATTAGAGTTGAGGAAGCAGCTCGTAACAAATAATTCATTTGATGAGTTCCACATATTTTGCAAATGTCACTGCTCTCTTAAATTTATAATTTTTCATTATTTTACAGAATATATACTTTCTCGACAGATAACTGGTGTTGGAATTGTTACTTAATCAATTGTGGTTTGTCACAGAGATCATTTAAGAATGATCTCTTTTCATTTTGCTTTCTATGTTATAAACAACTCTCAAAGAACACAAGTTCTAAATTAGTTTATTCGGAGAACAGGAGCTTTCAAGATGAAAGTGAACATTCTGTAAACATCTGCACACATATTTTGAGTAATTAGGGAAAACACACAGAGAACAGAATGATATGACTAAAAACAATACACTAAAATGCTGTGGAACATTTTGAAGAAATTTTGATTGCATTTAATAGCAGCAATTCCAACCATATTCTGATGAACAAAAATTAAACTGTCAAAGGAAGGAAATACCTGCAAAATTGTGTTACTCAATTGTTTTACTGTTTACAAGGTCTTTCACAGCCTCTGAAGTCCTGCCAAGGAATACTAGAGATAGCCAGGAAGCCAGAGGCAACTGCTGAGAAGCCCCTTATCTCTAGGCTAGCTCTTGGTCACTATCATTCACTAATTGACAACATATTCCCAAGTGATTCACACTACAGATTTTGCAACTGAATTGAACACTGCTGTTTTATCATGCTGAAATCACAGAAGTACTTTCAGGCAGGGCTTGGAAAACCATTAAAGCCTTATGTTGTATTATATTTCCTAGCTGACCTCATTCGGTAGAGTATGTGCATGTCTCAGTCTTCTCCCCTTGCTCAATGCCTGACCCTTCCCCATTCTTGGACTTCAGAGTCTGATGCATATGAGGAAACACATGAGGAGATGAGTATACTTCCCAGAAAAGTATCTATTAG
>NW_010326971.1:58040-95966 GCF_000700745.2 Antrostomus carolinensis | reverse complement strand
AGAATGTAATACCTAAGACTTCCACTGGTAACAAAGAAGTCAAATACACATCAGCCAGTTGTGCCAGAGCACAAACACTTTAGAAATGTAAAGTCTTGCAATCACAGTCCACCTTATTAAGTATTTGACTTGCTCCAAGATTTAAATAAAAATATCAATACTGAAAATGTTTTCTCTTCTGTTTATATTTGAGAATACTCAGCAGCATTTTGAAGTTTAGAAAAAACTACAGTTTTCAGTCAATTTTTATTTTGCATAACAATATCCTATATCACTCAGCAAAGATTTCTCCTGCACTATTGATAAAGTTTTTCAGAAAATGCAAGTACCATTTATAAAAAATGGACTCAAATATATGTATTCTTCTCAACTCCTCACTTCCTAAAGCATTCTGCAATTTATTTCCCTGCTTTCATCTACTGAGATTCACAGTGGCCACGGTGTGATCATATGTTTTTTCAAGAATAGCTGATGAATACCTGAAAACTCTCCCACTGTGGGACATTCTGTTTTCTCAGGAATGAAAAAAACCACACAGAATGACACATTTTCTATTTCTAAAAATAAACTAAAAGGCAAGAGAAATCAATGAAAAAAATCACTGCTAAGACAGCACAAAACACAGAATATCAGTTATATTTTGGCAATGTGACTAATGAGATAGCCAGCTAATTACCTGATTCTGATAAACTTTTTAGCAAATAATAATCCTATGGGTAATGTTTACTTCCTTTCTAACACTTGCCATTTTCTATAACAAAAAAGCACAAAGGATAAGGTTTTATAAAATCGCTCCCTACCTAAGTGAGATTTTGGTTCTATGCTGTTAACCATCTGAAGACTCAACTAGTTAAGTAGATTATTGCTGGATAAGGAAGCTGAAAGAAGGGGTTTGTCTGGGGACAGGTTGACTTTTCCCCTGTATTGCCTTACATGAGAAGGTAATTTAATTTCCATAGCCTTCTCCGCAAGGATTTCCTATATTTCCCTGCACTCCTATCTGGAATCCTCCTGGGAGGCAGGAAAGGACCTCTCTGTAGCCCCCACTTCTCTTTACCTCTATATCCAAAGCTTCCCTCCTAATCTGACAATCACCAAATACTATAGAATGCAGAGAAGGTTAATTCAACCAATACATGTTGTTCCAGAGAGATAAGAGTAAGGGTAAGTTTTTCCTTTTGCCAGTCCCAGTCCCCTACACTGATCCATGAACTTGGATACGTAGGGATAACTCCACCAGCTGGAGGATTTTCCAGAGCACTGTGGATATCAACACAGGTCTGCTGCCCTCATTTCTACAGGAGGTGCAACACTGGGGTATAAACGCTACTCTCATCTTTAAAAATACCTCTTATCATGCACACTACGTGCCCCCTCCAAAGGCATAAACTAGTTCTTCTGAATAATTTCTCTCTAATAGGGATTGATTCATTACTAACTCACAGGCAATGAACCTGCACAGAATGCATGTGTACTCGGGGGGGAAGACAAAAGCGGCTTGAAATCTATGGGCAAGTAGAAGCACTGAAAAACTCAGTTATTACAGGTTTCTAGTTCCAGAAAGGGCATGTAATGCTCTACTTTTAAAGCATGGAAACTCTTTGTAAATAATATAGTAATCACAGAATCATAGAATCATAGAATGTTGTCAATTGGAAGGGGCTCACAAGGATCATAGAGTCCAACTCTTGCCCTAGCATAGGACAATCCCAAGATTCAGACTATGTTTCTGTTGTCAAAATGCTTCTTGAATAGTTCTATCATTGCTTTGTATCCCTGAGTCTGTATCCCCTTGCTGTCTATTGGAAGTTCTTTCTGCATGTTTGTACAGCATATAGCACTCTGGGATTCTGGTCTACAGCTGGAACATCTAAGAGTTTTACTAACAAACATAATAATATGGTTTCTTGGATATCTAAACCATGCTGCAATTCTCTTCGTCTCAAAAACTGAGATTTCACTGAGCTGACAATAACAATTAAGAGTAGATATTACAGATCCATGTACTTTTTTTATTACAATAGAGATTCCAAACAACAACTGTGCATGAAAGGTAAGGAACTTCAGTAGAAATTGTGCCCTGCATGGTAAACAAACAGCTGTTTATCATTGGCCTAATTACCAAGTTAATGAGATACTAATTTCTATATTCATAAAGTATGCATGAGCAAGCATAAGTGTATGCCAAGCAGAGCATAGTGACATATGTAATAAATAAAATAACAGGGTATTGGTAAATAAACATTAATGATCTTTTAACCTAAGAATCAGGTTGTTTTATGGGAAGCTTGCACGAGCAAGACATAATTCTACTAAGTCTAGATGTCTGGATATTATCAGCATTGAACAAGTATAAAGTACTTCATTTAGAAAGGAAAAATAGCAAACGTACAAATATGAATTGGGGAATAACTGGGCTGGCAGCAGCACTGAATAGAGATTTGGAAGTTACAACACAGCACCAAAAGAAGTCATGCTAATAATATGCAGGTGCTGCAAGAAAAACAAAATTTTCTAGGAGGTCACCTATAAGTATAAACAGTAATTCTGTGCTCCTCTGATGATGTCACAGCTGAAGTGCTTTGTTAGGAAAGAGCTAGAGGAATTAGTGAGAATCCAGAGTAGAGAACAACAAAAATGCTAAGGTTTGGAAACAGTAAACTTTGCAGAAAGGTTGAAAAAAGTTGAATTCTTCCATTTAGAAAGTAAAAATACAGAGTACACTGTAAATTCTTCAATTACATAAAATATTTCAATGAGGAGTGTAATGACTGATTTTCTCCATGCTTCCCTGAGGAATTACAAATACTCACTGACAGCAGTGGGGACTTAACATATTAGGAGATCTTTCTCAATAGTCAAGCCCTGGACATTTAAGCACTGGAACAGCTTATCTGTGAAAGCTCTGAAACCCTTGCAACTGGCAGGTTTTTAAGAAGCAGTATGACAACCATCTCCCAAGAGATTCTTGCTTTAGAGCAGAAGGATGAGATCAAATAGGTGACTCCTGCATTTCCTTTCCAGTCCTTCACTTCTGTGATTGGCCATTCTTTTCCAATTCTGTATATATGAAAATGAGAATGAAATAGCTTCCTAACACCCATCTTCTACAAAAAACTGGAATATACCAGCTTCTCCAACCGTACATCCTTGTGTCCCACCTCTGAGGAAGTAGTGTACTTTTTAGGAATATTGTCTGTGAGACATGATCTACTCCTTGCAAATATACATGGTTGCATGAGCTATGTCACTGAGACAGCAGAGATAGATATGAATTCAGAAGTTTTCTCTGCTGACTGGTGCAGGTGTTTCAGTAGCTTGATCAATGTATTTCCACAATTGTATTGGAGAGCATGAAAAATGAACAATGTGAAATCAAATGGTGCGAGAGCCCAGGATCATGTCAAGTCTGAACGTTCAGCCTGGCAAAAACATGATAAACAGCAGCTCTTAAAAATAGCTGCTGTTTCCCCTTTCTATCCCTTTCCTCCCAAGTTTGTTTTAAAAATAATATATGACAAACTGACACTGTGCACAACATTACAAATCCTGGCCTGTCAGTGTGAGCCTGACAGCACCTGGTTACCATATGTCTAAAAATAGCTTGGAGTTCTAGAAAATACAGATTGGGGCTGGTTTCATCTTTGTTTTCATCCTTTTTAAGGAAAGATGGGCAGCCATAGGTCCTGCTTATGTGGAGATGGTAACTCCCCACCAAAATTATTTAACTAAAAATGAGATTTCAGTTGCATTGAAGATGATAAGTTTGACCCAATTTTCTCTGGAAAATCCAGAGCTCTGCATCATCCCTTCTCATCCATTATCCAGGCTTAGCCTCCTTCTCTAGGACAAAGGAAATTCAATTCCCTCTTCTGCTCCCAGGGGAAGGGGAAGTTAGAGTAAATCTATGCCTCTCACATCGTGCTGAAGTGTCACTGAAATATCAGTAGAAAAGTTCATCACCCCAATAATGTATTTCTGTTTTGTTTGGGGGTTTTTCCACTTTTTTTGGTTAGGCTGCTAAACTGAAAAATACGCTATGCACGCAGATCTGTAAACTGCAGGTCATGGATTCCCACATAATTAGCTACCTACTTACAAGTTTTTTTCAAAAGTTACGTGAACTGGTAGTTAATAATGGGGTGTTGGTAGTTTCTTCATAGCTTCAGCCAAAACTAGCTCTGTATTATAAACCTTTTTTTCTGTCAAATTCTCCCCTTATTAAAAGGACACTGCATCCTGGAAAAATTCTGGAACTCAGATTTTTTCTAATTATCACTATCATTTCAGTCACAGCATTATTTAAAGTAAGACTTAGATAATTTTTTTTTCTAAAAAGTTATAATCTGTTTTCCAGTATACATTTTGACTTAGATAAAAGGATTTAGATGCAAAGTCCTTATACTATACAAGAGCTTACACATATGATGTATTTCATGCATCTGAGAAATCCCACAAATTTCTCAATATCATGTCAAAATTATCTTTATTTCATTAATATTTTACTTATGGAAAAAATAAATAGAGAAGTTTCTAGACTTTATACTTTACACCTACATTTATGCAATATGTAGTCAAGTAGGTAACAATGTGATAAACGTCAATAAGCTATTTCAAAAATTTTCACTTTCCTTTCAATCTTTAGGACATTTTTATCTTAAGCGAAAAAAAATCATATGGAAACACTTTTTAGATTCCTGTCATGCTATTAGACAGAAAGAATTTATAATTTTTAAAGTTCAGTTCTGGTTTCAATGTCACCATGTTCATTCTGTATTTTTTGATGCATGGAAGTCTTGTTTTCAGCCATGCCACAGTTTTCTTGGCAGAAGTTACTAGAAAACATCTACTTGAGGAAGATGGAAGATATGTTGATCTCTACCAGTTGTTGCAGCTGTCTGCAATATGGCCTCCTAGTCATCAGAAATTGCCTTTCTTGCCCCATGCCATTCCAAACTTTAACTTCATTTAATATAACTGTTCTCCAACTTAATTGAAGTTCTAAACTTGAACATCACAGATCCAAAAAAACATTTAATTTTCTTTTCTCTTTTCTCTTTTCTCTTTTCTCTTTTCTCTTTTTTCTTTTCTCTTTTCTCTTTTCTCTTTTCTCTTTTCTCTTTTCTCTTTTCTCTTTTCTCTTTTCTCTTTTCTCTTTTCTCTTTTCTCTTTTCTTTATTTGCTTCTCAATCCTAAATAAACTATTGAAATTATAGGGACAATATAATTTTAGGCTGAAATCCCCTCCTAAAACTATTTATGATGTCACTAGCTTTCAAATCAACAGTTCATTCCTGATCGAATTCATCTTCTGGCCACAAAGATGACAGAAATTTTAGAGCAGTGACATTTTCCAGCTATTTCTATGTCTCTCACATTTTCCAAAGTTAATTTTCAGAGCTTTATCTCTTACCTGAGATTTCCTGGGGTGTGGGCACAATCTCCCCAATTAGCAGTAGTAGCTCATTTTTATTCAAGCTATTCGCTATTCAGTGTCTAAGCTTCCTGCCTCAGCTTAGCACTGTGGAGGATCCTGCACAGCATCAATAACTTCCAGCTATGAGATTGTTTTCTGCTTCTTTTGTGAAAGGAAGGCCTATCACCAACCCAGCAACACTTCCAGCAATATTGTCCTCACCCTGCCTTCAGTCAGTTGTCAGTCTGCTGACATTTCCTACAGCCTAGATGAAGCTACTACCTGTCTTTTCCCTAACCAACAGTAAACCTAATTACTTGACCAGAACCTGAAGTACAGTAGTAGTTACTATCAGTCATTGCTTACCATTGTATATTCATTTTGTATGTATTTGTCTGTAATGTTGGAAGAGTGAGCCTGTGACTCCATTTCATAAGACCCACAGCAATGTGAATTGTTCTGAAATCAGCGGGTGTCATCGGGAGTCAGATGCAGAATCCTGATGTGGGTCTGTGCCTCCTTGCATGCTTCCCATGGCAGCTTGCGTGAGAAGAATTTGGCCTGTAGCTCCTTTCAGGAACCGACTGTGATATTCAAGCCCTCTAAGCCAGCTTCCCTGCCTCACAACTTCTATCCTGCTACTTAAATCCCGTATGTTTTGTTGCAAAGTAGAAAAGAAAATATGGTGCTGTGCTGACACGCTGAGAGGTGTTTGCATTGTAGCAGAACAGGACAAGATGGAAATATGTAGATTGGCCTTACCTCACCTCAGAGAATCAACAACAGATAATGTTAAAGCATGGATCAATATGCAATCTGCCACAAGCGTCTAGTGGCTTATTCAGACCTTGGCAAGGAAGAAAGAACTTCCCTCCCTTGCTTTAGGGAAAGTGTTGATATAAAAACAATTGTCAAAACCTCATCATCCAACCATTTGATATTGATCCTTTCATATCAGCCGGTGCTCTGGATTCTCCGAAAAATCAACACACTGTTTCTAACAATTGATCCTATGCAGCACAAAACTACCACACTAGCCCATCTTAAAACATACCTTTTCCAAAATGTACAGGAATAAAAATCTAACTCCTGTAAGGAAAGAGGAGGGGTAAAATGTTTTGTTTAGAGAGTCTGATAAGGTTCATCTCTCCATGGACCTCAGAGGAGCCTAATCAAGATACAGTGGTTTACAGGATTGGAGAAACTCATGCAGCTACAACCTTTGACTACAATTGCATTCAATGCAGGGATCTAATTGATCATTCTTGTAACACACCTACCGTTTGCTCCTTCTCTTATCCAACAAAAATTACTCCTTGTCCTCCCCTAAAATCACATGAAATTAATTCACAGGCAGTATCCTGATTTTAAGTCTGAGATCTCCACAAAAGAGAAAAAAAAATTGAGTAATGCAGCTCAATCCTCAAAATCCTCTGTCATGGTAACACAAAATAGGAGAATACACAGACTATGAGAATTCTCACTCTTAACCTTCTCCTGACAAAATAAGTTAAGCTCAATGGCCCTGCTGGTCAGAATCATATTTAACAGGTATTTGAAATGAGGCCTAATTCTGAGAGCTCAGGATGACACTTTTCAAAGCGTACATATTTTCTGCTTTTTGGCACACAGGAGGGTTCATGTACCTATTGTCTTTTGATGGCTGTTTAGCTGTGACATTAAATATCCTCTTTTCTCTCTGCTTGCAGCCTATTGTTCATCTCTTAAATACAGCAGTAGATTTTTCATAGCCTCCTGCATGTGAAATAGACTTCTCTGATACTCCCTTCCTGTGTGGTAATCTTGTTTCACTAACACTACAATAATTGAAAGTCATACTGGTAAATCTTCTATTAAATACCTTGACAGTTGACAACAGACAACACTATGCTACTAAAGAGTCCCCCTAAAAGACTTAAAATCTTTCCCAGATGTGACAGTAACTATTAGTTATTTTTAATTTCACAATTTTCCCCTCAGTTATATGTCCAGGTTTACTGCCAGCCAATCAAGCTGCATTTGAAAGCCTGTTTTATTTCCCAAATCCAGTGAGAAGGGTCCACAAAATGGGAAGAATAGTATTTTGAAATTAAAAGTGAACCACATGGAAGGAATAATAGGAATAGGTTAGCTAAGGGCTTGCACTGGGAAAATGCCTAAAAATTCTGCATTGAGAGGAAAGTGAGATAAGCAGGGAATATGATTTGGTTGTGATAGAATGAAGCAGTCTGAAACTGCTGTGAATGTGCAGGACTGCATATTTTCCTTCCTCCAGCACAGAAAGTTTGGAAGCTCATCTACAGGATCAGTTTCTGTAGGGCAGGAAGACGCTTTGAGAAAAGAGCTGCATAAAAATGTGTGCCTAACTGGAAAATGAAAGAACAAAACGAACAGATAAAAAAAAAAAAAATCCCAAACAATTTTCCTCCCTTGATTCATTGTTAAGAGTTTTCTGGGCTCAGTAAGAACACTTAAAATCGCAGACTGAGACCACTGTGACACAAATGGGGACACCTCCTGGCCATGTCTGTAAGTACCATTTTACTGTGCCTTCCATTTGGGAGAAAAGATGCCCTTGATGCAATGCCAGAATTTCTGAGGGCCCAGTTATCCCAAGCGATGTGTACAAAGGGCTCCCGTGAAGCTAGTGGGAGCTACAGGTGCTCAATATTGAATTGAAAGTCAGTTCATTTTTAACTACACATGAATTGAGGAGCTAAGCTTCTGAATATTTGGGGCTTGACTGTTACATTAAATAAAAGTCAAGGGATAAGGAGATTACAATGAAAAGTCTCCCCATTTATCTTTTAGAAATCATCTCTATTTATAATTTTGTTTTCGGCCACTGTTCCTCATGGGCTTAATAATCTACAAAGAAGCCCTGCCTGGCAGTGGTGAGCAAGCAGTGTCCTGGAAGACACAGAGCAGAAGGGATGGGAGAGTCATCATGGCAGGTGGCAATTCAAAGCTCAAGCATGAAAAATGGGCACAAGGACACTGTTACATGCTGAACCCCAGCACACTCCATCGAAGGCAGGTTGTGTGTGCAGGTGTGAATTACACAAGAGGAAGTTTATCCCTGTCTTCTAAAAACTTCTGTTGCCCTATAAACTGCTTGCCCTCCCTCAGTGGCCTCCCTGTGACTGGCACTGTGCATTTTACCTGAGGTACAATTTATATACTTGCAAATTTGTTGGTTATTACACAGAATCACATAATTAGTTTGACTTCATGAAAACCTTCTTATGCTACAGTTGTTCACTAGAAATTAAGTTAGCATGAGAAAATCAAGTGCATCCGTAACAATTTGGCAACTGGTCAATAAATAATCCACGCATAAACCATTTATATTATCTGGCATGTCCATAGATGCTGAGATGCAGAGAAGTCTATTTTCGTCACTCTTTGGGAATGCAGTAGCCTTTGATGGTAGAAGATTACGATGAGTGCTTATAGCCATCCTCTCTATCAAGCAGGGATGGCTCCTTATTCCTGTGGGCACACCAACAGGGCTGCCTGGGCAAACTTCTTTTTCAAAGACTGTTTATAATCTGTCATGAGGAGCACAGCCCTTTTTCATATGGATTGTAAGAATGGAGAAGCACTTCTCACCAGCCAGAATGCAAAAAATCTTTTGACCCCTATACAAAGTTTAGGGGTAAAATGTTTCCTGAAGTCACCCTTTTTCCCTCTTTTTCCCATCTGGCCCAACACATATTGGGAAGAAGTCTTGTAGATGGAGTTATATTAGAAACTTCCAGGTTAGTAAGTTTGTTCTGATTGCTGCATTATAGAACACCTGACTGTCATTTAGGGAGTTTTTCTGGTTTTTGTATTATTTCTATCTGTTGCCACATTTCTCAGTGAATTTCAAAAGACAGTTATAAATATTTATAGAAGGTGAGGGTTTACTGATTTTTTTTCCATTTAGCTTGCCAGGTATCTTGAGAGAGTTCATAAAATTGCTTTTAGACCAAGCTCTGGCAATACAGTGTTTAGTATGGGTTACCTGAACATTATCTAAACAATAATAGTAGATGACTGGCAAAAAGCCAAAAAAAGGTAATGCAGGCTGAGTCCATCTGCAGAGCAGTAATGATCTAATGACTAAAACTGAGAAATGCAATGAAAATCTGGGACCTCCAGATACAATTAAGGAGTAAGCAGGCTGAAATGCAGAGGAGTAATCCCAGAGGGAGACAAGCAAAAGAATGATTAATATCAGTATGTGTTCTGCTTGGAAGGACCAGTCGCAGCAATTACACTAGTGATTCTAAAATGGGGGCAGGGGCATATGGTTGCACATGAGGCTCAAAAGTGTTATTATGTCCAGATATCACCTAGATCATTGCAAAGTAGTACCATTAATGATTGTGCCATGAACTGTCCAAGAATACACATGCTTGGAAAGCACTATGAAGTCTTTTATGCCAAAATTGCTGCATTGCTATCAAAAATACAGTTTTTACAGTCTAAATTCCTCTCTGGCCATTACAACAAAAGCATCTGTTCAGTGTTGCTACTCAAGACAAGACTGTCTGCCCTTTAAGTGAATGGGATTTTCAGAATAAACAATCAGGATGATTATGCTTTCCACTGATGCAGGGATTTTTATTTACTTCTACAGCATATTAATATAGAAAAGAAAAAAACCCAGATAAACATTTTTTTGGTTGTACTAGATGGCAAAGGTATATAATTACATCACTCAGAATCTCATCAGCTCCCATCAGTCTAAGTTACATTATGAACATATTTATAACTGCTGAGTATAGAGCAATTACGGGAAAACATTCTCCTTTCTGAATGCATCTGCACATTTAGTATGGTCTGATCTAATTAAAGTCACTTCCATTAAAGTCAGCTGGAGTATTTCCACTCCAGGTTAAGGCAAAGACACAATAGGCACAAGAGGATACCAGTTCCTACAGCCAAAGCTTCAATTTTAACCAAATAAGAGTATTTCTAGAAATCATCTGAAACATGACCTGAATCAAACCTCAGCTGAAACAGCAAGTTGTTTGGCTTTATTTTCTCAGTAGGAGTCAAAAAGCTTCCCATTTAGTGTGAGGTATCATGCAGGAACCTGTACTCTAAACAAACACCATTTGGGGACAAGACATTTGGGCGGGGCGGGAAGATTGAAGCTTCATGTTCCATTATTTACAAGCAGTTAAAATTTATCTCAATATTTCTCTCAAGTACTTTGTTTTCTGACAGAGACAGTGATATATTTTAGGGTCTCCTGTACGCTAAAAGCTCTTTCAGTGCTAATATCTGGAAGACAATGGAAAGTTAAAAAAAAAAAAAGAAAACAAACCATGCATGTGTTTTGATAAAGTTATTAAGATAGACTACTTGATTTTAATGGAGAAAAGAAAAGATCTGAAGCACTCTAAAAGTGAAAAGTTAGCATGACAGGCAAGTTTAACAGGCTTAATTCATAATTCCATATTAAATTCATATTGATTTTTTCTCACCAATGCTCCCTTTATCTAAACAATCTTTGACTTGTCAAAACCCTGAAGAGACTGCCAAAGACAACTTCATTAATACATTTGATAGGAATTGTTAAGGCTCACAAATAAAACTAGTTTATGTTTATTTTGTGATAAAAAAGGCACAATTAAATATTCCAGCTTGAGCTGGATGGGCAATAAAATTTATCTCGGAGATTTGTCAAGAGGCAAAATGCCTTTGCTTTCATGACCAAGAATACTTATCAAAAATTTTTAATAGTGGAACAGAAACTACACACAGTGTCATTGACTTCAAAGGCCTTTCACTTACTTACATTAAAGGAGAAGCTTTGTCTAACACGCTGGACTTGTTTTCTTTAAAGGAAAATCTATGGAATGTGTCTATTGACCAAATGTCAAGGTAAGTACAGATGGAGATTTTTTAATTTACCTTCTAAGCCAGATTCTTCAATGATAGACTTAATTTTAAGTGTAATTACAGTGGGCTAGTTAGTAACTAAATAAGTCCTTTGTTTTAAATAACTAGATTGGTGAGTACCTTTTAATGAAGCTGATTTGATCTTTAGTTTTCAACATTAGGAAGGCATATATGTATTTTGTCAAAACACTGGGCTGAGTACAGAAATTAAAAAAGAGAAACTATTTTGAACCATATTAATAAGACAGGACAATCATATTTAAGGATTTCTAACCTGTAAAGACTTTAGTGACAGTTAAACATTACTTTTCAGGACACACCATTACCTTCCATTTTCTTTCTTTGTTCATTGCTAATAAAACATTCATAATATTAAGTACACAGGCAGAATTTGAAGGCAATGTAATTAACTGTCTGGCACATCAGGAAAGGCACAGTTTCTCTGGTTCCTCCAGAAAGAAAAGGAGTGCCCAACTAATTATATTAGTAGACGGTTGTGAGCATGAGAAAGCCACTTTATCCTTGAAAACATCACTGTGGAGTGAACAATTAACTATCACAGAAGTGACACAGATTGAACCTGCCTAAGACAAACCAAATATTTCACAGGGAACAAGCCGGAAAAGAGAGTTGGCACATGAGCACCAAGATCCAAAGTGCATACAAGTTGGTATAGGTCTTATATCAATAAACAAAAGAATTCCTTTCTCTTCCTGCTTGTCCCACTAACAGGAAGAGAAGTAAAATTTATTTTACATTTAAAGAGATTTCTGAGTTTGGAGTATTTTGCCTTTTTCTTCTTTTACTAAGTATTAGGCAAATTTATGTCTTATCAACAAACATTAGGTAAACAAATACATAAATAAGACAGTGAGCAGTATGATTTGCATTCTTATACAATCACATTACACAAGCTAGATTTACATTTAAGCTCTTTAAATAAATAAACCTAAAGAAATATGGAAAGACATACAAAGTAGAACTGGAAAGCTGCCTCTCTCTTTTATGCAGACATACACACATACTTCTACACAGCTACAGTTTCCCAATCACTTTGAGTCACTACTTCTTAGTAATTGCTCTAGCCTAATTATTTTAGTCACACACTAAACCATCAACTTTTCCACAATTTCTGAGTAGCAGTGAGTTCCTACAAATTTCCACCAGAACAGAACATAATTCACAAGTCTTTACATCAGGGAAATATAGTACTCTGACATTGTCAAAAATTATATAAAATATTTTTGCTCCAAAAGGAAGGATATCTCTTGCTTAAGACTGGGCTGATAAAAGAAATCAGGTTCAGTTCCTGACTATTTCAGTCTTTCATTATGGCCTGAGGCAAGTAGTTTAACCTCTGTGTATCTACTTGCTATGACTAAAATGAGCATAATAACACGTTTTTCCTTTATTTTTTGTCTGCCTTGCCTTTGGGTATTCTCCAGCAAGGCATGTTTTTCACTTTGACTTCAGTCCTGCTAAAGTGCACACACTTCAACAGAATTACCCATGTACTTAGTGTTGCACACTTTTAGGGCCAGCTGCTACACTGGGAAAAGCACCTACCACAACAAAGCTTCAAAAATACTGGGACATATATAAATAATACCTGCTTATCAATACCCCTCATGGTTTTCACATACTGATTTTTATAAAGAACTTACTAAAATATTTATGTCACTGATAATCCTATATTATAAAAATAAGTCTAGAATTACAACTGAGAACTGATATTTTAAAAGTTCTCTTAAGCCTAGTTTCAGTGGTTTCACATACTGTAGCAAAGTTACATAGGTTGTAAGTCTGCAGGAGCAAGGCTCTAATAGGTTTAAGTACTAAATAACTTAGAAAATGACCAAAGAATCATTAATTCAACAGGTCTAAAATGTCTTGCACCAACAACTGTACCTTGCAAAGCAAAACCTAAAATGTTTAAGTTTGATGTACTGTCAACATTGTGTGAAATCACTTTTTTATATAGAAAAAAAGACTATTCCTGTAACCTAAGATTTAAAGTAGTTATTATTATTGAAATACTACATTTTATGGATATGACTAATTTAATGTGTTAAAAATAGTACACTGTAGGAATCCTTCAGCTCCTGCAGCAGCAGAAAAGGTGTTTACATGAAGGATATTTTTTCAGACTAACAAAAAATGAACCTGTGTCATATCTCTAGCCTCTGGGTAATTCTTTACCCAGAATATGCATTGCTTTATTTTTTCTCTTCTTTTCTTATAATCAGCTTAGTTTGTAAACAAACTGCAATAATTATGAATAATATTTGGTATTTATTAAATAGCATCTATTCACAAAACTGATTTCTTAGTTGACAGGGACTGTACCACTGGCAATCATTGCTGCTATTACTAGATTCCTCTAGTGCTTTACTGCTGTTTTAAGCATGCTGCCCACACAAGCATTTTTTCCTCACTCTCCCCCTCCAGCACTAGCTCAGAGCAAACGTCTTTTGTCTCTCTGTTTTCAGTGCTCTATAAAACAAATCTGTTGTCAATCTGAGGACACCTGGAATGAACTTAGCAGCAGATTCCTTGACCTTTCTAACACGTGGGGGTCAAAAATCACTATCAGCAGTTGGAGAGAAAAATGTGAAAGATCAAAGTCTTCCACTCCCACTACTGTTCTTGTTTTCCTTTGTTGATATGTGCACTGCTGACAGAAACCAGCATTTTTTATCTTGAAAGTGCAAATATTTGATAGGAAACTGAGGCCAGATGTATAAACCTAAAACAAACAGCAAATATATTTGTGATTCTTTTAATGGCACTGGAAAAGGTCCTTTTTAACAAACAAAATCCTTCTTCTGGAGGGTTTGTAAATCAAACATTGTAGCTTTTATTAGTTGATAGACTGTTGATACTAAATAAGAACTGACTTTAAGCCCAAGAGCAACTGCATAGACTCCTTTCATTGTTGAGCTGAGATATGCAAAAAGTAAACATCATAAATCATGGAAACTTTGCATTGTACAAGTATTTCATGATAATAATATACAACATTTTGGTAGAATAGGTATTTTTTTTTTTTTAAACATACATTTTTTAATCAGTTTTGCTGCAAATCTATGTTACAGAAAATTATTCATTTTCTTTCACTTTCCTAGAAATAAACTTTTTCTTTTTTGTTTTCCAACTATTATTTTTCTCTGCTAACCTTTATGTGGCACAAATTTTAGAGTAATGTAATGAAAATGCCTCCAAGCATCTTAACAGTTCCAAATTGTTTATATTCCAAACTGACTCCAGCCCAAGTCAAATGACTTTTAAAAAGGCACAACATTCTTTTTGAAGTATGTTTAGCAAAGTATTAAAGAAAGAGAAGAATAGGAGTAGAGAATCAAAAGAAAATGGATTTGGTCTACAGTTGTACCTAATTTGTCTTGTAAAGTTAGACACTGAATTCCCTCAGCTGTTCCCATTTTTTTGCAACTCAACACAAAACTGAATGGGTATAAAGTGTGAAGTTGGCACTGAGGAAGTCACTGATAAAATTATCAGTGAGGTCTTCTCTGATACAATTTTAATGTAAAAACCTTTATTTCCTTAAACCATTTTCCTTTGCACCACTGTCACATAGAGTGTCACAGTCTCTAAATAATAATCCAGGAATCTTATTTATGTTCAAATAAGAATACTACCCATGCAATTGCAGTTAAGCTGACTGTGCATTAAAATAGTATAATTTAGGATTGAGGTTTGTCAAGGATTTATTGTTCAGTAGAACAAGTATCCTTGGAGAAGCCAAAGCCTTTGTTCATGCCCCTTACCCTCTTGGTATAGAAACTAGGAAGATATTGCATGCCATCTCCTAAATGACTTAAGAAAGGACTAGTGCTAAAGACCAAGGCCTCTGTCTCAAGAGTTCTTCCATGCAAGTGGACCTGATGCCAATGTAGGGGTCAGAATATGTGTCTAATTACTTAAAAGGGTACAATCCAAGAAATCACCCAGTTATTGAGTTCCCTTTACACACTGCATACATAATAGCTACAAAGTCAGGCAATGTATGTTGTAAAGAGGTAACTCTTAAAATTTGTGTTTTTAACTCAAAACATGAAAACATAGCACATGTTGAAAATCACTACATGATTTATCAACTAACCATAATATCTGAACAAGTCCTTAGAGAATCTTAAGGCAGAAGCAATTTCCACACCAACTTAATCAAACTCCACTATGATTTCCACAATTTGATGTTTTTAGATAATTTTGATCCAGTCTTAATTCCCATAGCTTTACCATCTACACGGCATTTTTATGAAAGGTAATTTTATCCCCTCTGCCAACCTGTTAAATATTGTCATGGGAGTATTTATTAGTTTCCACGACTCCAGACAATATTTTATTCTCCCTGAGTTAGCAGCAGAGCCAAGTTCCTAATTTTATCAATTGAAAGCACTGAAACCATTCATTAATAAACAGTTCTAATTTACCTGTTCTGTGACTCAGAAGCAACAATTGCCTTTCAGCTCCCAGCTGACAACCTCTTTCACAGAAAGAAGGCGAGACAAAAAAAGTTTTTTCTGTAATGAAAATCTCTGCAACTTAAGATCTCTAGGTAGAGCTCCCCCACTTTCTAGTAAGCAAATCCTTCAGAAGTATGAACATATCAGAAGTCTAATTGCTACAATGTGTTGGAGAAATATAATATTCAATTAAGCTCTAAGCTTTTTAAGAGCACCAAACTCATTTTACTCTTGAAATTCTACACACACTACTGATGACCTTTACTTATTATACTGCAGTGATTAATAAAAGTAGCAATGCACCCATCAGCCTAGGTGCACATGAACTCTTTCTGCTTTAGGGAAGCTTGAAATGCACAACAGTGGATTCTTTCCAAATGTATTTATCAGAAAGTTGTTTATCTTTTGTAGTAGAGCTTGATTCATAGTCATTACATTCATGTCAATGAATGCAGCACAAGGCCTTTAATACTCCCTGGTTGGGAGCTAATGCCTTCAGCTTTCCATTAGGTAATTTGAAAGACCTATTCATTTTTTTTCACAGTCAGCTAACTAATTCTTTAACACTTCATTTCAATACCACTAACACTTACTAAGGGATTGACTTCACTAAGTGAACAATCTCAGCTGTCTCAACATTTCGTCATTACCTGACATATATAGCTGTGTCTAAATCAATGAATCACACTGAGGTAGGTCTATCCCCTTGAGCTTTTTTTTTTTTTTTACATCTAGTCCCAGTGCTCCTCTTTATTGTTCAATGGGAAACTTCCAAGATCTATGGAGAGTGTGATACATTTGCTTTTTTACTCCCATTTCTATACTGTTCTACTCAAACTACAGACCATCAGTTCTCCATTTCAAGAACAAGGAATGCCTTTAAAAATGCTTCCTTTCTGATGTACCTCATGGCAAAAGTGGCAAAGAAAAGACTAAGTTTCTTCCTTCCCTTTAGCCTGCAAAGACAATCAGATATCATAATGCCAGGCAGAGTGTAGGAAAGGTGAACTGGGTTCTTTTTTCAACCCCCAGCTTGGCAAAATTCTATCAAGTACACCAAGGACGAATATCAGGGATAAAATCATGAAAGTTTTCAAGATGAATCAGTGAACACATATTGAGTTTAGATTTCTGCTGGCATCAGCTTTTACTGTAAAAAATAACAAATCAAAATGTAGTCATTTATTTATTCCAGGCATGCTTTAGAAAGTGAAAAATTATAGAATTTTATGTCCTAGCATGTCTGCCCCACAGACAGCAGTTTAAGGAAGTTCCTAGTAAAAGATATAAAAGCACATTAGAAACAAAACATCACTAAATTTAAGATATCCTTCTTTCAGCGCCTTCACTAAAGACTATAAAAGGGCCCTGCCAAGATGCAGAACACACAACTTGCCAGCCTGTTTGAGCATGAGTCTTTGCAGCTTTTGCTGTGCTGAAGAAGTTATTGCTTCTCCATTGCCAACTTGCCTGTGTCTCAAATGCATCACTGAAAGATACTGCAGGTTACTTGCTTTGAATCTTTTTCATTGAACTTCACAGTTGAATAATGTCAGGTTTGATATTTTTTTTTTACACTATATAGCTCATCAGTTGTGCACAGGTAGTATGTAACCTTATTTTTGGCATAACCGATTTGCATTATACTGTTTAAAACAAAAAACCCCACAAAAACCCCAACACAAAAGAAAAAACCACCAACAGTGTCCTGGAAGGAAAATAATCAGATGAGAAAAAACTTCCTCTGGAAGCTTTTCAATATTAGCTTTAGTGATCTAAAACATCAAGTGAGCTTTGTCTTTCCAGAGGAATGTTAGCTGAGGAAGAAAAGCTTGTGTTTGCCTGTAGGATGCCTGCCACTGTAGTCTCTCCCTGGCAGCTCTAAACTCCTCTGTGACTTTCATTTCTATGAAAAGCAGAAGGGGACCAAATCTCAAATAATCAGTTCATTTCATATGCTGAATTCACCTTTCCACTCAAGTCTGAGTGAATTCCCTTGACAGCAGTAAGCAGGTGTCAACTTTAAACCTACAATTTCTACTTTTTTAATGAATCTTATAGCATACAGTATACTTTGATGTTTTGCTGCCATAAGAAATTATGCTTTATTACTATTCAAAGCTGGGTTCTCCACATTCAGAGTTGCAAAATACTATTACGATAACAAAATAATTTTAAAACTTTTGTACTTTAATTTAAACCACATTTAGGTACCTAAAGGCATCCCAGGTTTCAAAGATAACTACAACTCAAATTGGCCAGGAGTGAGTAATAAAAAAATTTAATAAATGCAAATAAATTACATGAACGCTTTTTGAGTACAGAATAAACTACTACTGTACTGACCAGTGAGTATACAAGTGTATTATCTTGGAATCTCATCATTATGATAAGTTTTTACAGTGAAAAGGCAATGAAGTGTCATATAAATCAGAATGAATTCACTTCCTTCATGACTGTAAAGCCTCTTGTTACTTTTACTGTCAGAAAAGATAATCACTTCATAGGAAGTGGTAGAACCAGCTACACATGTTGAGCATTGTAACACAGAAATCACATTATAAGATTACTATTGAGTTTTTTTAACTCAGACAAAGCCCTCTTGTTAGCAAATGATACTTCTGTATTTGGCCATGATTTGTAAAAGCAGATAATATTTTCCATTTGTATCGTAAATTTCATCACTGGACATGAAAGTCAGCTAGTGCTTACTGGCTGCTTATGTACAATGTGATTCTTGAGAAAGCATCTAGTTTTTTGCATACAAACACCAAATTAACTGATAGTCCCTAAATATCCTCAACACCTGTGGAAGAACAGGGTAGGAAAGCCCGTCGTCCTGAACTCCAGGCTCTTGCGCCTTCACCAGCAGAACACCTGTCCTAGCTTTAAGCACCTTTGTTACCATTTTTTAGATGAGAAGAACAGGGAGGAAAAAAAATAAAAAGAGCTAAAAAGCGAGGTCATGCATTAGTCAAAATATTAAGTAAGCCAATTTTGAATGAGTGCTGATTTAATTCTCTCTTCACAGACCTCGTAGTTTTCCTGAGTAAATTTTAAGACATTAAAAAGATATCATCACTATGATAGTCTTGGGAAGTTGGACCCCTTTCACCAAAACGCACATATCCAGAGGGTGAAGAATTAGAAGTCACATCATTTCACAGAACTCCTATATAAATAAAAAGGGTTTAGAAGAGAATGTACAACATAAAAACCCCAGCCTCCAGTCTCAAATAACTCTGTTCCAGTAATTTTGAAAACTTTAATAAAATTTAGAAAACAAAGCTGAATCTCAGTTAAGGACTGGTGAAGGGAGAATGGTATCCTATAACACTGACATCTGGACTACTGCTAGCGCATGTAATGTATATCTGTCACTGACAGCTTATCAGGTTATATATAATTCTGATTCATTAGTCATGCCTTTCTCAGCAAACACATGAATCTGCAAAACCAACATAGTCATAGAAGAAGTACCTTTGGAGGACAAACTCACATGTAACAATCTTAGAAGATAATCATAAGCTATTAATATAATGCAGACCATAAATGTCAATACAAATAGTTAAGTGCATGTCAAAAAGCAGGGTATAGGCATGACTGACCTAGACAATCAGCTTAATATGGCAAATGATAGCTTTGAAAAGATCTCCAGCTTTGGATACACATTTAGTCTTCATGTAGTAAAGATCCAATAGGAAAAAAGCAAAATCCAACATCATTTCATAAGGGAGGGGAAAAAAAAATAAATCTGTTCCTATTTCCATAGACTTGTAAAAGAACTTCTGAAAAATGTCCAAGAAGAATGCAGCGTGCCCTGACACAAACTTATTCAAGATGTAGCTAGCAGATAAAACCCTACACATGACACCGGCTGGTTAAACAGAGGCAGGCTCTACATACCCTGTCATTTGATCATGATATAGATTGATCATTTCTCTTACTGAACTAGACTGTAATGAAAAGCCTTGTGAATGCGCTAAGACCATTTTAACAGCTCACTAGAGACCCAAGTGTGGAAGGAGCATGCCTAAGCCAAGTTCTACGTGCAGTTCATATACCACTATGAGTAATGAAGTGTTTTAGGCAAAAAAAGAAGATATTACATGAGCATTTTTTTCTGTCACTGAGATTTTTTTTTAAATTCTACTGACAATGGATTGGGTGTTTTAGGACTGGGGGATATATTTAACCATTTGGTTGAATCCTCAACCATAAACTGTTTTTCTGAATAGGAACTGAGTGGAAGACAGAATAATTTATACGCTTTTAGGACAAAAAAATATGAAAGAGCTCAATAAAAGACTGCTGTAGAGAACTGTTTGCAAACACTTAACTAGTGCTGCTATTAATTCCTTCTAAAACATGGCAATTTTCTTTCCTGTAAAAACACAGTTAAGTTGCTGTGGAGAAATGCACAGGACATAGGCTTTCTATGTATGTTGGGAGCACAACAGATATGAATATAGTTTAGGATAATGTTAGAGACATCTTAAAAATGTTAACTTATTTCTTTTCATAAGAAACTGTAGTCCTAAGCATTAATTTAATTAGTAACATTTCCTGTTAGCATCTGAATACTCAAATAAAAAACTTTAGAAATTACATACAATTGTACAACCAACTTAGAGTTATAGTTATACTTAAAAAACTCCCTTCTGAAGCATATGCTTTAAAAAAAAGTGAACGAGGTTATCAGAAGAACAAGACCTCCCTGCTCTCTCAGTGTCATTGTCAGCTCATGCCCATGACAAAATTAATTCCTCAGTTCTATCAGGAATGACAGTTTCATTATCCATATTAGAATGACGACCAAAAATAAGAAAATGTAGAAACCACTGAAAATGCTGAAAAATCAAAAATTTTTTCAAGGTGAACAGTGTTTTATTTAAGAATTCAGAATGTGTTATTAATTTATTAAACAAAATTAAATGTTGAAAAGGTTTTTTTCAAATAGAAGTAAAAATATTTTAAATAAAAAATATGACATAAGTTTTTTATAGGTTTCAAATGAGCCATTTTAGGAAAATCAAAATGATTTTATTAAATATTTGAGTGTAGGCAAAATTGTTTCTTATTGGAAATGCTAGAGTTGAAAAATGTTGTCCCGCTCTCTTCCTAGTATAGGGGGAAAAGCCTATACTAGTTTCAAAGTTTCATAGCAGACACATTTGCTGATGGATGAAGTAGACTAGCAACACACAATGGTTCTGGAAAAGTAAAAATATTAGACTGCACTAAATGTATAGGTGACATGCATCCCATGATATTTGTGATGTATGTATGAAACAAACTGCCTGCTTCCTTTTTCCCAGAATAGACTAGATTCATAGTACCACATTTTTGTAATACATTGTGTTAGAATTGATGGCTTTAAAGAACTGACTCATTTGGATTAATGATTCTTAACAAAGTATTACACATCTGAACTGAAGCAGCATGCTTTATTTGCTGACAGTATTCTGAACTGAGTTTATGATTTAATTTTGATCAGAGATTTTTTTTTTTTTTGTCTAGAACACGAACTACAGGAACAGAAGTGTTAAAAGAAAAAATAGCATATGGCTAATTGACTGGCTGAATAAACAACTGCCCTTTCCTTTCAAGACCCTCTACCAAATATTCACTTGATGCCTATTAGCAGCAGGCATTCATGGAGTCTCTCCTCATGACATCAGAGAGAATGCAGGAAACAAATGTTAACACTTGCCTCAATGCAAAGGAAATGCCATTCAACTGAATTTATCCCATAATATAATGGGGATTAGAAGACAATTCAATAAATTTTCTTATGTATCAAATTAATAGAGCCCAAACTACAAAAAGTTTCCTTTACACAGATGTGGGATTTGGGCCAGACCCCTTTGGTGAGGAATGTCTTAGAAATGGCCAGTTGGAGCAAAGTAAACAGCTTAAGTGTGGATTCCCCCCAGCCAGCAAGAATCATTCATTAGGGGCCTTCAAGAGATAAGAAAAGTACTGAAATGCTTGAGGATAGCAGCTAAAATTACACACTCACTCTGCATTCATACATTTGTCACCATGAGATATAAACATTTATGTCAGTGATAACAAACCACTTACCTTATTTGACTATTTTGAACACCAGTGGAATTTAAGGAATATCATAGCAGTGTGTTATGTTTTTGCTAGAGAAAAATTGTATCACAACTGTAGTGGGCTTAGATGCTATAAATTAAACTGTACAATTTTTGTCTTCTCTCATTGCAAAAGAGCAAGTCTCATAACTACCACACAAATATTCTAGATCACTGCAGTGTAATAAGGTGTCTATAATACAGTGATTAGCTTCCTGTATAGTTAGCATGTGGCAGAAAATTAAGTATTTTCATCTTAAGGCAACTGGAAGTTGATGATCAACACTTTAATTCTATCTCTTCATTGCTAACTTTTGAATAATTCCTAATGCTAATTCCAATTTTCACACTTTCCTGCAAAACAAAATCAACACATGAAATTTAACACATTGCAGCTTATGCTAGAAACTTCATCTAAAACTTTGAGTAAAGTCAAGTAAAAGTGTATTTAGTGATGAGGTTTAAAATTAGGATCATAGCATTTGACTTCTCACATTTTTGAAAGGAGCACCAAACAGGATTTTTAGCCTTGCAGGATATATAGCAAACATTTGTTGAGGAAGTTCATGTTGCAAATTCTTAACTACAAAGCAAGTTTGTTATGACCGTGGGAACTTTGTATTTACAAGGAAAAAATACAGTTCACTTTCAACAAATCCTTTCAATTCAAAAATAAATATTGTGGACACTAAGTGTCTGTATGGTCAGGAGATGCTCTATGCTTTTAGTATTTGGGTGACATTTCCAATGTATTTGCTTACTCAAAAGTATATTTGAATGTTGGAGGTTCTACAGTGTTCTCTTAAAATGCCACTACTCTGAGAAGTGACTTCAAAAGATAAGGTTGTTTGAAGTTTATTGTTTCTTAGTGATTTTGGTACCAAATATGTTCCCTTTCAAAGTCAAAAAGATTACTTGTTTTCTTACTCTTACATCTGTGAATTGATTCCAGTTCCAAAAAGTCAATAGGCTTCCATTGCTAAAATTTCTATAGGTTTTCAATGTTCTATATTTTATTACAATTATATTAATTGGGATGAGACTATTGGTCAAGAAATGTGCAATCTGTCTATATTAACAGTTAAGGGGGATTCCACAGAGTCACAGGATATGTCTTCTTCACCTTTGCTTTCAGGTTGTCCCATGCTTTTCCAACCATGTTGGATTCCTCAGGGCTAAAGTGGAAAATACTTCATTAGAATTTTTTTTTTTTACTGTAGTCTGCTTGGACAGAAGCTTTTTAGATACAAATTCTGCTTATACAAAGGAAACAAACTTTTGACTCATGTTTTTTCACCTTGCCACTTTGATAATTGAAAACTGCAAGAAAATGAACCAAGACTATATGTTGGGACAGCAGATCACTACAGCAGCACAACACCTCATTTGGCATAGGAACAAGAAAAATAGTGCCAACTGAATTTACACTGTAAATGACTCTAGATCTGCCCTTGATAGCTACACCTTATCTATCATTAATGAGCTGTTTACTATTTGAACAAAGCCAAAGTACTCCATTTACATATATAGTAAACACCTCTTCCCTTAGCAAACAGATTTGACTCAGTCTGTCCTAGACTGCACTAGACTCCTTGGTACACACAAGATTCTCAATTTTTTATTCAGAAGAAGGTTATTATCTAGTCTATCTTTTCGGTACAAAAAACCTGTGTTCTTTTAAGAGCTTAAGTATCTCAATCTCTTCGGAACTCTCAATGTAATTTTAATTTTTTATTACTTGGACTCTTACAAAAGAAAAAGCAACCCAATCAATTTCTGTTAAAAACTCATCTTAATAACATGCTGCTTAGCAGAGTTCTGTGTATAGAATTGTTAAACACACACTCAAACTAGAATACTGTTTGGTGACTAATCTTTCTCTCCCAACACCGATAGAGTCCTGCTAACTCTAGTTGAATCTCTGTGGCAAAGGCGAAAGTAGTTCTTCCTTTTAAACAGTTAACCCAACTCCCTGTTGCCTGTTTTTCAAATTTTGGTGTCTAGGGGTAACTAGAATTCTCAGGTGCATCACTTCCAGGTTGACTGGATGAATTTTAAACTTTTTAAAACTAATTATGCAGGGTTTTACACTCCTTATCCTGAATGCCAGACATCTATGATATGCAAGGACACCCAGAATTTTATACAAGTGAGAAGTCAGTATGATGCAGGTATAGTCAGATGCAGGTATACCCTCCCCTACAAAGTATAAAGAAATGTTGTGATGAGTTAAGGTTGTTTATCAGTAATTTAAAGATAAATAATCTTATGGAACAGTTGAATCTAAAGAAAATAAAATCTCACAGGCCAAAAAATGCAGAGTTAAGTTTAAGTTCTATCAGTATCCCTACCACCTGAGCGTTTCATTGTTGTCCTGTACTTGAAATTTAAATGCTAAAGACAAATCTTAGAATGCAAAGCATTTCCCAGAAGGTAAATGCAAAAGAAATTAGAAGAATTAAATTAACAGGTAAGCTACATTCATTATTGCTGGTGCTATTATGGCAGTTACAGGCTGCACAGCAGTCCTCAGGAGCACAAGAAGAGTGAATGGAAAGAACATGTAGTTTCTCAGTGACAGGGTATTTCCTCTAGGGTTGCTTTTATCCTGTTCTTTAAAACTCATACCCATCAAACTCAGATTATAGTGAACTAGGATTATATTAAATCCTTCCATACTTTATGAACGCTGGTTCAGTTTCTCAGTTGGTGTACACCGCAAAATTGCTACTGACTTCAGTGGTGCTACATCAGCTCACTTTAGCTTAGGCTGGCTAAAAAAGTATTAAAACTCTGTTGGTTTTAATAGATTATTAGTCTAGAGGTTTCCTCATATTCCCTTTTCATCTGTTAATTGAGATAATTTTTGTTATCAGTTTCTCTCTCTCTAGGTAATGACTCAGCACATCTTTCTTCCCCTTCCCATTAACATTTTATTGTTGTGCATATTGACACAGAACATGTTTATAATTGTTCAATAAATACCATGCCATATAGAAAAAAAAAACAGTACAAATAACTTCTGGGAAAGTAAGAGACTATGACTCCTTTATGGGATCTCATTTAAAATGGATCACAGCATCTAATTGTATCCTGTTACAATATCAAAGGCATTACACTTAAATTAAAGAAGCAGAAATAAGGGAAACTACCCAGATGAATAAAAAGACTTGCTCAGAGGAATAGCTTTATTCTAATCCTGAAACTATATATATGTATTAAAATCTTCATTATCAAGTAAAATCCTAGATGCTGTGACAAGGCCTCTTCTAGTAATCCACAACTGAAATGATTTCTGGTAGTCCTCTGGGTCAAAAAAAGGCCTCTTAGCCAATTTATGTCATAGGAGTATGACCCAGAAAGAAAAAAAGACTTTGAAGATTTGAGGATTCACACTACTTTAGTAGCTGTACACCTTAGCTTTGTTTTCCATGTCATCAGCTCTGAGAAACTAAGATTCATTACCCCCTGTTCCTTTATTAACTATGCTATCAAAGGCTTATGATCCCTGCATGACTTCAAGATCTCACTTCAACACCAACTTGGTTCAAGATCAATTCCACTTTTTGTCAATATTATTCAAAGCCTCTGGATGTGCATCTCATCTTTTACTTAAGGCATCTGTATACTTAGTCATACCGAGGAAAGTACAGGTCTGATAAAAGCAGGTACAGTTCTGCTAACTTCAGCTAAACTGAATCTACTGAAACTAGACTGAACTTGGTCAATTGGCATTCAAATAAAAGCCCACCCTTATGGGTAAAATCCATGTTTATTCCATTGCTGTCTCCAAATAATACGTCATCAAGTATACTTTTATTAGAAAAATCTGTTTGTGCTACTAATAATTAGAGGGTGTGTGGTGGCTTCACTTGGCTAGCAGCCAAACACAGCTGCTCACTCACTCTCCCCGCCCACGGAATAGGGCCAACCGATGTCCAGCCTGTCCCCAGTTAGTAATCAGAGAGCAGAGACAGTCCTGAAACTGAAACCGTAATCCTGGAAGAGTGAGCCTGAGTGATCCCTGAGAGAATCCCCAGTCAAACCTCATTAATACACTAAACATGATGTTATATTATATGGAATATCTCACTGGCATATCCAAATGCCAGTTTGAGTTTTGCTAATTACTACTCTTCCCCCCTCAGTCTTTTGCACTTGCAGACTAGCAAAACACAAAGTCTTTGGACTTCCAGCAACAACTAAAAACATTAGTATGTTATCAACATTCTTCTCATACTGAAACCAAAACATGGCACTATTCTAGCTACTAAGAAGAAAATTAACTCTAACCTAGCAAAACCAGGACAGGGTGTGACCCTAAAACACCTTAAGAATTTAAGTTAATAATCTTTAATGACTGGCAAATCCAATTAATTCATGGTCCTCTCTATTTACAAGCTGATCACAAATAAATAAAAAATATCTACCAACCTGTATTATTCAGCAGTTTCAAACCCTTATTGATGATGACTGTATGCATATAACATGTTTAACACACAAAATAAGAGCCAGACAAGATTTTGACTAAATATACCACTCACACTAGATTTTAATTTTCTGATTAGAGAGTCTTAGAGTAAAATTTTTAGCATATGTGCACATTCCCACTTCTAACTTCATCCCCAGAATTTACTTCAAACTGGTCACTTCCTTTGTTCTTCCTGTTAGAGACCACTTTTGCTGTTACACTGTCAGCAGAGGGTAAATTAAACCTCAAAATAACAGCAGCGTGTCAAGAGAACAATAAAACAGTATAACAAAATCAGTTTAAAAATTCAAGTAGCACTGTGGTGTAGAATTTGCTCAGTTCTAGCAACTGACTCTCATGACCACACGCAAGAACTATGTGCTCAGAAACTAAAACAGAGGGATTTAATAACACAGCTGGTTAAATAGGAAGGAGCCACTAGAATTCTAGCACACTGTTGTTAATTTAACAGGTTTTGTTCTCCATCAGCATGGTCCTGGTCTATCCCATCTCAAAACCAGGGTAACAGAAGATGTGAGGCTGAGCGCTGAACATCTCCATTAGAGACCTTTTGCAGCCAGCCTCTACCTGCTCACTCCAACACTGGCCTCTTCACTTTATAGCCATCCTGACCACAGCACAGATGAAGAACATACAAGACTGGAAACACAGTCCTGGTATCTGTCCTGGACCCTGGATCTCTCCCTTTGTGCTGAGAAATAAGCCATCAACTTAAAAAAATCATCGGTGGCATTTCAGAGGTTAAAATGGTGCTGCAATTATTGCCTCTTACTTTCTCTCATCTCCCTAGAGAAGACAACACTAGCTCTTTGAAACAGTAAATAAACCTTAAACCTTTATGTGTTCAAAGGAAACTCTGGCTTGTCTCAGAGAGCGTTCCTTTTGACACAGCCTCCTAAAGTCTGCTCGCTGGCAAATTCATCCTGTTCCTCAGGCAAGACCTGGGTATTCCCTGCTGTGAAAGAGCAAGCCCTTCTTCCCCTTCTCCCTCAGTGGAAAGTACATCTTCTTTCTAGTCAGGCTAACTTTTGACTTTGTCTAGAGCATAACAATATTCTCTCCTTAGAAAGCCCCCTGGAGGACTTGGGACATCAGACTGCGGCATGAGAAAAATGTGGAAGGAGGAATATTGGAGCAGTGCTGTGCTCCCCTTGGCATGCCTTTTCCAGCACCTGTGTCCCTGGAGCTGTAGGCTTTGTGCGTCTCTGAACCCTAACCCTAACCCTAATGGTATGTGGGGTTGAGGATGAGGTCCTCAGTACCAAGGGTGGCCCAGATAAGAAAGGTGAGGAAGGAAACAGTATTGATGGAGTGCTGTGCTCTCCTTGGCATGCCTTTTCCAGTGCCCATGTCCCTGGAGCTGTAGGTTTGTAGATCTCTGACCCATAACCCTAGCCCTAATGGCTGCCTGAGACTGCGGCTGATGTCCCAAGTAGGATGGGTAGGTAGGATGAGAAAAGTGTGGAAGGAGGAACATTGGAGCAGTGCCATGCTCCCCTTGGCATGCCTTTTCCAGCGGCTGTGTCCCTGGAGCTGACTTCTTCCTTTAAAGCACAAAATTGCCCTAATTGGACCTCCAAGAACAACTGTCATCTTTTCTCACATTGCTTTACAAAACCACTATCTTCTCCACCTCTCTATTCTGTCATGTTAGATTTTGTTAGCTTTTAGATTAAAATAAATTAAAGGCAACTGCACGAGGTTAAAGGCACATTAGGGTTTAAACCACTGTTATTGCAGTATCTCTCTCCCTACTGTGACAGTATCATGCATCCATCACATTGTCACTTCTCCTTTCAGTGTACAATTGACAGAGAACAAGATGGAAACAGTCCATCAGTCTAGTGTCACAGCTGTAATAAAAGTCCATAGAAAACCTGTAAAGCTGCCTACACTCTCAGCTACAGCACCAGTGTGCTGGCTGGTGTAAAAATATTCTACAGAGCTGCAGAGGGGTAGCATGTCATATGTAAAAACTGCCGTGAGTAACTTTGCAAGTATTAACTGCTTGCAGATACCCCAGCACAACAGGAAAGAATGAGGACAGGACAAACAAACAAACACTTCTGCAGTTCCCACAGTAAAAGCACAGATAATTCTGCAATGCTTTCATCTATTGGGCTGCATCTCTTGTACATATTAATATGCTAAGGGACATAGTCATCCAAGTTGCAAAGCACTTCTCTAAGTAACCAACTAGTTCATCGTGAGTAAACATACCACTCCTTTCAATGAACAGTAAAAAAAATTATGTGCTTTTTCATGCACTATATATTTGCCCCACTTGGTAAATTATATACAGCAGTAAAGAGAGGACCGCAAGCTTTCAGAATAAAGAACATGTAACACATAAAGCCTTACTTATAATTCACAATGTACAAATTAATTCCATGGAATGGAATGCACGCCTTAGATGCTCCGCTTATAAATGAGAGGCATGTTCAAGAAATTATGAGACGCAAGTCCTTCTATCTACTATCATTCCCATTCCTGGGAAACAATACAAAAATAAATGAAGGAAACAGGTAACTGAAGAAATAAAATTATCAAGAAATTGCATATTTAGGAGGGAAATAGAGAAGCATGATAAACCAAATAAACAATATAAAGATGTCTGAGGAGAATGAATCTTAGGAAAAATACATGGAATAAAATTCTACTTCAGAATACAGTAACTTTCTAGGAATGCAGGTTATAGTGATTTTTTTTTTTTAATTAAACCTGATAGGAATTACATTTAAATTAAAGGAACCACCTCTATTTTAAAGATTATCAGGGAAATATCCCCATCATTTTATTCACTCACATGGAGAAAGGAGTCTATATTAAATTGCTCTCTTGCCAGAGTGAAAACCAAAGAATACCTTTACAGACATTCTAACAGATTACTTTTACTAGTAAAATAGAGACTCGCTCTTTAAATTGCTTATTTCTTCCTCAGTTTTTAAGAGATTGGCCTTTCTTTAGTATCATAATCTATCACAAAAAGGGGGTTACAAAGCAGTTAAAATCCACAGTTTTGTCCAGCTTTCTTCATAGCCTCTTTGTCAAAAAATTCACTGGAGGAATGGTTTTGTTTATCAAATCATAATCAGATGTTTGCAGGGTGACCCAGAATAAGAGCAATGGCAGATGTGTCTCAGTCTTTGTGTCACAAGATAAGGATTTCAGTTAACAAAAATTGTTTTGGTGAGGTCACGGATCTTTCTATCATCAAATAAGAGTTCAGCAATTTGGGTAATGAGGAGCAGCAGGAAAACCAAGTGAGAGAATAGAATGAAAAATAAGATTTCTACCTTTTTTTGATTCATTGAGACTAAGCCTTTAACTGTTCTAAGAAATAAGGGGTTTTTTCTTGGTTTTAAATAGCAGTTCCACTTCATCATTTATGTGGACATAGAAAACGTGCTATAAAGCCAAAACCAGAGAACTACTAAAATCTGGGATTTAGGATAATTCTAAACATATTGGCAATTGCTCTCCTTCCAATACATAGGAAGGCTTTTCCAGAACAGGACAACCAAGAAAAACAAGAGGGAAGGTGAGGAGTCTTTTATCATCCCAGAAAACACAGTGGTGAAAATGTAAGAAGACCCACAAAGCAAAGAAACCTCTATAATACGAACAAAGCTCACACTTGCATTACAGACCTGACTTCTACACATAATCCTCCCCCACCAGAGCCACACTGGAGACTACATCCATGGTCATGCCCTGGTTCTTTTGCACTGTTAATCACTCTCTTAGTGTTTTGTTTTGGTTTTTTTTCCTCAGAATCAGGAATCCTTAAGTGTTGTAAAATCAGCTTTATGTCACACCTCCAGCTACCTGAATAGGCATGGATTTACTGGAGAAACGGGGATTTAAGGAAATTTTTAAGAGCTTATCTCCCATTGCATTAGATCATGTAAATATGGAACTGTGCAGGACCCTACTTTAAATCAGGGCTGAATTCACCTCCCCTGCAAACAAAGAGGCAGCGACCACAGCATAAATTACCCGATGCTTTCATAACCAGGAGAGTAGTAAGGCTGCAACACCACCACCTTGTTAAGAAAGTCATTCAGATGATGCAAAGAATCCACTAGGTCATTGCTTCCATAGGGGAAATAATACCTACACGGCTCCAGGATTAGGGATTTGCAAAAATGATGCAACATTTCTCTGATATTGCTGCCTAATGAGACCACGAAAGTAGAGCCTTCACAGAAGCAGGAAAAATTATCATGCTTGGGCTTGCAGAGCTTCTGCCTGCCTATACACCCTCCAGTTGTCTAGGTTTGAGACCTGGCACTGTAGTCCTGTGCCCTTTGAGTCCTCTTCCTCTAGCTACTGCAACTGGCCCCAGTCTTTCCAGCACAAGAGATCTCCATCTATCGTAAGTTCAGAGGATCAGTATTGGTCTCCAAGATGTTGCACGAGCTTAAGCAAACCGTTGCTGAGGAAATCAGTACCAAAAATTTAATGCTTTTGTACGCCTCTCAGAGCTGAAGCACATCCAGACACACGTGTGCCTTTCAAAGGTTTTTCATTTCAATATCAGTTTTCTTAGATAGCAAGCTAGAGAGCAGAGATCCACTCAAATCAAAAGAATTAATCTGTACCATATTCCTCCCTATTCCCCCACTTACCTTGAAGAGATCTCTGGCCTTAATTCAGTGTCGTACAAGGAATCCAAATATTCTTTCTGTAGCTCATAACTTCCCTTATCATCAAATTTCCCCTCTTTCTCTACCCAGACTGGCTTCTACTAGCCATGGCTGGGCCTCCCTGTTACAGAAACATGCTCCACTCTTTTCTGCCCATAGCGTCCTCCTCGTGTTTGTGAATTCTCACGCCTTTTCTCATTTTCCCAGTACCTGTGGCTTTGGGCCCAACATCACCGTCTCTCCAATACACTGTCCGTTTGTGGAGAGTTTTCTTTTCTCCAGTCCCGCTATAAGTGAAGCCAGAGAAGATTTTTCCCCTACAGATGTCAAGGTTACAGTTCTATATTTTTACGCTAGGTGAGGTCTCGCAACCCCGGATAAGTACACTGAAACTATTCCATCTTCTTAGCACAAGGTGCTTGAGACACTACTCAGTAAAAGACAGTTCTAAGACACAAGAATAAAAACAGATTGATGAAAATAAATTGGAAGATGTAGCTTTGGATATAGACAAACTTCTCACATTAATAACTTGCAGTTTCTACTAAGATGTCAGGCAGAGGTTTGATGCTTTGAAAACAGGCTAAAGATCTAAAATGTTTGGCCTAGCCTGATTCTGAACAAGAGGCATCACCTCAACCATTTAAAGAAATATTAGCCTTGAAAGTGATTGACCTTATGAAGTTATTTTTCATTAAATCAAATATATAGGAAAATTCACAGCAATTAGTGGATATTGCAGATTGTGTAAACACATTTTGCATTATTTGGTGATTTTAAGTCTCACCCAAACAGGAATTTGCAATTAATCTTTTATCTATTTGATGCATTCTCAGCACAGTGTTAGGCAGGACAGCTTTAGACAAATAATGCTCAGATGTTTGTCTTAGATTAAGTAGGAGGGTGTTAATTGGCAAAATGGTCCCTAATTTTTATATTAGATATGAGTATCATGCAGCATGTTTTCAAATTTATAAGGAAGCGGCACCTAAGTTCTGCATGCTGTGTTTACTTTGCAGGTCTTGAAGTGAATGATATATGTTCTTGCTAGTGTACAGATGGTCATTTATTTCCATGCCAAAATAATGATATTTTTTTCACTATCTTTTAACATCTGCCCTAAATTTATCTATTGTTGTGTTACACTTAGCTTTCTTAATTAGAGGAGAGAGTAAGTGTAGTTTGAAGGCTCAGCTGGGATACATTTTCCAAACTACCCTCTAGAGTCTGAGTCTTCCTGACTCTTGGGAAATTCAAACAGCCTGATGTTATTTTGGCAGCTCCTGTTTTCCACATTTCCTACTTTCTGTTTTCAACAGACAATGCCTTTCTCCAGGTCTCCCATATGGACAGTAAATGGGATGCTAACATCCTTTATGGCTGCTAAATTCTAGTTCACTTAGTTCATGGGAACATCATGACTGCTCACTTGTTTCCACATGTTTTCAATGGTTTCTGTGACAGTCCTTACCTCAAGACCAATTCATTAAATAGAGCTGTCAGTGATCTCTTGTGTATATTATGTTGGAAGTTAAATCTCTTAATATACTTGTTTGATTATACAGATATGGCTTTTCCTATTTCTAGATTTTCTATTTCAGTTGTTATTTTTTTTAAATATAGTTTATTTATTCTTCCTATATTCCCCTTCAGAGCATGATCTGGCACCTGCCTGATAACTTGCATTGACTTACAGCCCCAGGCTGCTGTAAAAAGCATCCTGTGAGGACATGCTGTTTGGTTATTCATTGAGCTCTGTGTTCTGCAGATTGTCCAATCACGATTTTTCTGGAACAGTTTAATAAAATAAAACTACATTAGAAAGCTCAGTCTCCACTGCAGCACATGATTTAATGCAAAATACTAAGATATTCTGCAACACTTATGAAAAATATTTAGGAAAGAGAAAAGTAACATCTTTCTATCCAGCTTAGAAAACATTGCAAGATCTATTCAGAAGTGCAACAGACTTCTTGTAAAGCCTTGACAGCCACAAATTTTGATCATACATTCCTGCCCATATCACAACCCTAAATGAAGGGATTTTGATCTTTGCAATGCCAGTTCACTCTCAATTACCTTAGAGGTACTGAAAATATTTATTATCTGTATCAGATTGCTGTTGCTGCTTATTATTTAATTTAGATTTATTTAAAGTGCTCATCCAGAGCTCTGTTACATTATTCTGCTATTTGTTTCCCTTATTCAGAACATTCAGTAAATGGTGTTGCTATAGCAATACTGCAACTTTTCATATGACCAAATTCTTGTCTACTGTGGTCTGTGCAAAGTAATTTAAAAATAATACTATCAACAGCTAAAGAGGTCCAGGGCTTCACCTAAGAAAAAGGCACCTCTTACTTTTAGAGTCAGCTTGCATGCTGGTATCAATTAAGAGTACACATAAGATATACTTTAAGTTTATTATTCACCTTGATATCTGATGCACTTAAATGGAAGGCTAATAACAGGGCATGAAAGGGGTTTCTCCATCTTTGTGTAGCACAAAGAATGTTTTTCATCCTCGGATCTTCAAGGTGGACAAGTACAGCCCATTGTTAAAGGCTGACCTAATAACAGATCAGAGATTCTTGATTAAGTATGTAATGACCCAAATTTCTATGCAAGTGGCACAGTGTAACAGTCCCTGTTAGGCCAGACTAGCAAGTAATGCAGAAGTACCACTCTTTGGACCTAGGATCACAGGGTAGAATTTGTTTCCCCATTTTCCTTCTGCTTGACCCACATAAAGCCCTCCCGGTAAGGATTTAGTATTTGAATTAAATTCACTGATGCACAGTTGTATTTCTCCAGTGTGAGTTACACTGACATAAAATGAAGTGGCGAATTAGGCCCTGAGGGCTTTAGGAATGATGGAGCCTTTTGCAGGCCTTTTGGCTTGGGATGAGTTTTTGCCCACAGTGAATACATAAAATAACTAGCAAACTCTTTTACTTTGAATATCAGTTACAAGACCAAGGAGTCTTCATTACTCTACCGGCTGGGGATTGAAAGTTCCAAAATTAGAAAAGCTACTCAAGGAAAAAAAAAAATAAAAATCTCTGTACTCTATAATTGAACTGGTTATGAAAAGAGCTGTGAAGAGACTATACAAGTGAGGCAGCAAATGTACTACTCAACAGAACAGCAGCAGCAAGAGGAATAGATACTGCAAGCCATTTCTAGGCCAACGAGGCACAGAGGGGGATAGAGGCCAAATAATGAGAACAAAAGAGAATTAAAAGTGCTTTACCAAAAGATTAATTTCAGATGTTTATAATAAAGTTACACAAATACTTCAGTTCAGTAATTCAGTCTTAAAATAATGCAAAATAATTATACCTTGAGATCACATGCTCTCTTATAAAGTTTGTAGGTGTTTTTTTAAATAAATTTCTCTTAAGGCAGAGACTCATATTAAGTACTTTTACCTGTGTCCATTCATTCTAGTCACAGAAGCTTTACTTCCCTTTGCTCCCATGTAACTCACTGGTCCTCTGTGATTATTCAGGAAAGAGAGCCGTGCAAGAAGAAGAATGATGCAAACCTTTTCACCTACACTGTGCCTGTTGAAAAAATAAAAATAAAATTAGTCCAAACAGAGAAAAAGTACAGCAACATATACATCAGAGGCAGATGATGACAGTTGCATCACACAGATTTCACATCCTGTTCCTAATTCAAATGATACAGCCTCCTCCCCAGCTGATTTTACAGACAGAGCATTCTGGAAGTTGTTCAAACAGCTTGGGATTTGGTAGTATCATTTATTAAAACAAAACATGTATTTGGTGTCTCTGTGCTCCCTTAGCCATGTTGTCATTAATTACTGTGTTGGAAATAAAAATATCTTCTATTTTCTCTGATTAATTTAATAGAGATATCTAAAGCTGGGTGGTGTGCATGTAATTCTGCCAAGCTACTTGGCTCAACCTAGAGTAACTGTTGCAGAGCAGCAGTCTTCCTTGCTCAACCCTCCTACTCCATCCCAGCTGAGTATTTTCTTCTGTATAATAGTCTGCTTTTTCCTTCGCATCACCTATTTGCAACAACACATTAACCAAGACAATATTTTCTTTAATAAAAATCCAAAACTGTGTTCTTTCCTAGGTTTTAATTCCATTACTAGTGAGACTACATGCAACATCTACTGCACACATTCTGCTTAGCAATGAGGACGCTTGCAGCAGGCTAAGTCATCAATTTCAGAAGCATTTTCGGATCAACTCTACCTGCCAAACTATGTGAGGGAGTGAGTCCATGCCTGCCCATGTATAATGACTGCCCATGTATAATGACTTTTCCTTTTGCTTATCAGCATCCTAAAAGCTGTGATGAAAACTTTATTGGTGGTGTACAAGATATATAGCAACACATACTGGAGCAAGCTGGGACTTAAATTACATTTCGCTTTGGGATTTTAGTATATCAAACCAAATTTCTTTAGTACTGTATCCCCTGACATAGACTCCACTTTACTTGTTTCTCCTACACAGTGTAAGTTTTTATAATGCACAAGCAGTGCAGCATCTGAGCACCACATAACTGCCATATGGAATAAGTCTTTTGTAAAATATGAGTCCAACAATCAGCACAGAAAAATAAATGCAATCTGAAGCATAACTGTAAAGCCCATCCCACAGAGAACACATTAATAGTTGTTAAATTTATCAGTATGCATATAAACATCCCATTATGGTGGATCTAAAGTCCTATTAAATAGCTATCTTTCTTCCTATAAGTTAAATCAATCCCTCTTTCCTTTTCCTGAAACAAAGTACTCCATGTTCCTTGTAGCTGGCGCTCAGCCTAATTTTATGTAAATCTGACAGACAAAATAACTTAATTTTCACTATGTACTGCATTCAACTAAGGCTTTGGGCTATATTTGGAATAGTAGCCCTCCCCCATGCCCATTCATTCATTAATCTGTTTTCCATAAATCCTGTTGCATAAATAATGTAAGTTCATTATAAATATAACTAATAATGAATCCGGCTCCAAACTATGAATAAACTATGCTCTGGAGTTTTTCCAGTTTACAAAGAATAAGAATTTTGTCTGAGAAATGGCTGAAGAACCAATCATTTTGATCTGGCATAAAAAAAATTAATATCATAATAGGAAATTTCTGAACTAATAAAATAGACAGCCTGTGCTGGATTCATATAAAATCCCTGAGGTAAATGACTGTGTCACCGAAGCACTCAGAGATGGGATGGTTGGAGGCCCAGTGTGTTTGCTCTAGTACTCTGCTGAAATGCAGCTTTTATTAAGCCACATATCTTACAGAAGGTTTCTTTATAGCATTTATTTTTTCGTTGTCCTAACTCTGTTTTCCAGAAGAATATATTCTCAAATTTCAGAAGCTGAGACAGACTACTAGGTAGGGTAATAGAGAAAGCAATACATGTCCCTTTACCAGTATCAGATGAAGCTTTCTAGTTGGGAATTTTTTCCAAAATGGAATGAAAAAAATGCAGATGAAAAACTGCTTGCAGAAGGCCTATCTGTCTGTTTATGTTTAAAATGTTTAAATTTGGGGGTGCCTAAGTTATCATGCAATGAAAAAAAAAAAAAGGCAGATGATTTTGAGAGTTGCATTAGCAAATAACAAGCAACTCTGGCTCAATTCATTCGGAATTAAATAAGTATAGAACTTGTATATAGCTTATTCTGAACTACTACAGTTAAGAGATTCTACATAGTATTAGTATTCCCAGACATCAGACAAAAAACTGGCTGAGGATGGCATATTTCCCTTCTAACAGGAAAATTGTTGTATGAAGCTGTACATAGTTCAAACAACTTCAAAAATAATGTTTAATATTTAAAGTACTAGTCAAGGATTCCATAACTTCAGTAGATTTTATCATGTATTATTTACCTATTGGAGACTCTGAAACTTGCTCTATAACAAAAATGTAAAGATGAGTGCTGAAGTAGCCCTTCTAACTCTTTGAGAATACCTGAAGGAGGGGTTTTGAGTTCATCACATCATAATAGATAGAAAATATGTGGATGATTACGTTAGCAAAGAAAATATTTTATGGCAGTATTATGTTATTTATTCAATTAGAGTTAATTTTTTTCAGTCACACCAGACTGAGTTAGGTACTTTAAAACTGAAGCCTAAAGAACAGAGAGGAAAGAAAAAATTGTCCCTCTTCAACACCCAGGTATGGTATGACCCTCTACCCTGCCTGGATGATGCTCTTATAGACTGAAACAGAAGCCCATCAATTATACTGCATCAGCTGAACAACTCTTGGTGCTAAAAAATCAAAATATGTGGAATTTAAATTGATTTAAACCTGCATACATACCTGTCCAATGAAATAGCACTATATTTTAGAGGGAATAGAATACAACAGAATTTCCAAACCATCTGGCCAGAGCTGACATAAAGAATCACAGAATCATAGAATGTTGTGAGTTGGAATGGACCCACAAGGATCATCTCTTGCCAAGAGTCCCACTCTTGCTCTAGTATAGGACAATCCCAAGATTCAGACCATGTGTCTGAAGACGTTGTCCAAATGCTTCTTGAATATTGTCAGGCTTGGTGCCATGATTACTTCCCGGGGAAGGCTGTTCCAGTGCTCTACCACCTTCTGGGTGAAGAACCTTTTCCTAATGTCCAACCTAAACTTGCTCTGGCACATCTTCCTGCCATTTCCCCTGGTCCTATCGTTGGTCAACAGGGAGAAGAGATCAGCACCTGCCCCTCCTCTTCCCCTTGTGAGGAAGTTACAGACCGCAATGAGATCTCTCAGTCTCCTCCAGGATGAACAAGGCAAGCAACTTCAGCCTCTCCTCATATGGCTTCCCCTCTAAGCTCTTCACCAATTTAGTGGCCTTCCCTGGGCCCACCCCAGCACCT
>NW_010326971.1:0-57981 GCF_000700745.2 Antrostomus carolinensis | reverse complement strand
ACTCTCCAGCAGCTTTATATCCCTTTTATACTGTGGTGCCCAAAACCGCGCCCAGTACTCAAGGTGAGGCCGCACTAGTGCAGAGTAGAACAAGATGATCACTTCCTTTGACCAGCTCACAGTGCAGTGCTGGATGCACCCCAGGACACATTGTCCCTTCTGGCTGCCAGGGCACACTGTTGGCTCATGCTCAACTTGCCATCGACCAGAACCCCAAGGTCCCTCTCTGCAGGGCTGCTCTCCAGCCTCTCATTCCCCAGTCTGTATGTGTGTCCAGGGTGCAAAATCCAGCACTTGCCCCTGTTAAAATTCATGCAGTTGGTGATTTCCCAGCTCTCTAATTCATCTAGATCTTTCTGCAGGGCCTCTCTGCCCTTGAGAGTGTCCACAGCTCCTCCCAATTTGGTGTCATCAGCAAACTTTGTCAGCAGTCCTTCAAGTCCTGTATCCAAGTCATTGATGAAGACATTAAAGAGCACCAGCCCCAGGACGGTGCTAGTGACTGGTCACCAGCCCGACGTAACCCCATTTACTATAACCCTTTGAGCTTGACCCGTCAGCCAATTGCTTACCCATTGCATTATGTGTTAAGAAGAATCAAATGGGACAGAGGCACATGTTCTCAAGCATGCAGCACAAAGACAATTAAGTTTAAACTTTTCTGTGTGGCCCTACAAATGTATGGCCTGCACAAATTTTCTATGAAGGAGTCTCCCAAGTTACATGGGCCAACAGACTCATCTGAAATAGTCTTATTTCTCTGCTCTTTCCCTTTTTAGCTGCTTTGCTCCCACAGCTCACAGGCCAAATCTGGCTGGCAGGTCCCAAGAGCAGCACAGCAGATGCCTCACACACGCAGCCCAGAGCAGGCAACCCCGCCAAGCTCTGCTAGTGCTGCCATCACCAGGGCAGAAGAACACACACACACTGCATGTGTTCTGCTGGTGAAGCACTCCTGAGCAGCTGGTTTTAGCTTCTGCAGTAGCATGAGGGATACTGCAAACAGCACATCTATCACAACACTAAAGTACGATAATCCCACTTGACTTGAAATGTTATACTTCATCTGAAGGGGAATCGATAACAGACATTTCGCTTGCAACTAATCTTCAGCACAGCTTCAATATGGAATATGAAGCGGTGAGAAAGGAATAGATTTGCTATTCTTAAAATGGTTCAGAAAATATCAAATAAAGACTAACTCTAAAGACTTCGCTATTAGTTCATGGTCATCCTATAAGCAGAAAGATTTATTCAGTATCTATTAATCGAGTAAACTGCTGTAATTAATTTTTCAGTCACCAGTGTCTTTTGCATGAAGAGACATTTAAAAAGCCTGTGCAGTGAATATTTTATGAGTTGCATTTTATTTGTCCAGGAAGTTGCACAAGAGGAAGATGACCTTGCCTGACACAATTTCTTTATGAGACCATCTTCTCAATGATCTATGGCTCCACTGAGTAGAACGATGGTTTCAATGCTGCCCTTGGAACATGGGTCAAGTAATGTTGGGAACATACATTCTTCCCTGTCAAACATCTAACTGAACCCATGGTTTGCAGAGCCACTACTATTACTTTCAAATTTCATTTGCATGTTTTCAGCAAAGAGGTGCCTATGCCTGTACATGATAAGTAGCTGCACCTGTCTTCAATTTGATTTACTATATCTAATTTCCTAACTAAGCAGTTCAAATTCTGTAAGATGGCAATCAAAGACTAACAAGATTTCAGAAGCAAAGGTAGGGATTGCATTACTCTCAGCTTTCAACCCGTGTTTCCCTGGCCTTGTCCAATTTCCTGACTAAAACTGGGAAATAAAGACTCGGCTTCACTCAATAGAGTTGTCGTCTGTTCACTGGGAAGCTGCAGGGTAGAAAAATGTTTTCTCAAGACATGATGCTTTATTCTGGTAACTCTGAGCTTTACGACCACTGTCTTAAAACTGACACGGATATAAATACAGGGAAGGTACAGTTAATACATATTTGTGTGAATCCCAGAAAATATGTCTGCTGGGGGTTTTTTAACCGTTCTTTCTTTTATATATAAGAACCACCAATTTGTGGTTAAAAACAAACATAAGAGAAATAAAGCTTTGATATCTTTTGTCCAGTCCATGTCTAATACTTGATTCGGTCACTATTGCCCATTTGGCATTATATGTTTGAGTCCCAAGTGGGACTCAAAGTGGGACTCAAACATCCCACTATCAGGATGAACACAACCCACAGGAGCTCATCACATCACAATACAATCCATTCTGGTACATCCAGCTTGGTCTTCTGAGTAAAAAAATTCACTTATGTCCACTGCTTTCAATTGGAGTCTCTGAAATCACACAAGCAATATGTGATTTCACAAAATGTGAAATAACTTTTTTTTTTCCCTCAGGAGAAAATTGTACTTATCATTTTATAGAAGAAGATTATTCCAATGTAAATAGAAAGTTCAATAGAGCTTTCCAACATGAATATATAGAAACGAACATCTTCCCAAGATGTTTTGTTGTTGGATCTATGAATTGTTTTATAAATCATGTGCTGTTTCTTGCAAAAGAAATTTCACTCTAAAATAATCTAAAAGATAATGTATAGAGAACTAAAGCAAAAACATAACTAACTAGTAAGATGCACGGTCCACAAATAGATGGCCAAATATAATTTCCTATTATTTTATATTAATATGTTATGCTCTTTTACTGCATTACCTTATACTACACTTTACTAATTTTCATAATGTATTTAAGCAGGCCTGAACACTCTACATATTTATCAAATCCTGAATTCTGTCATTCCATCATAAAAAAGACAGAGAAGGATAATATGTCTTGGTGCTACTGAAGATTAGGTTAAATGTTGTTACATCAGACAGGATAGGATAAAATTTTGAGGAATGAAATTAGATAATTTATCTAATATGATTAGATATAATACCTAGTAAAAACGAACCAGTTTTAATATACAAGTCTTCTGCAAAGAAGAGAGAGAACATTTAATACAAGTTTGCCACTGGAATATAAAATGTCTTATTAGTTGTGAGTAATTACTTGATTATTTTTTCTTCATACCATTTAGATTTAGTTGGGCTTAATAGTCACCTTGTAAGAGCAGAAAAGTGATAGAGAGCGTACTCTACTGTCTGAATGAACATATCTGCTTTTCAAGATCATGCTCCCATTTTCAAGATCACGCTGGCCATTTGTTACCCTCAAGCTCGAATGCACAATGTTTCTCCCTTAGAACATCTCCTTGACTCATATAATATCACTTCCAAACTTACAGCTACAGTCATTTTCAGTATAAGGTCTCTAATGCAACCTAGTGCTTATAAATGGACTCTCCTAGCAACTAATTCTTTAAAGACACATAATGCATGCTTGAACAGCATTATCTTCTAAGAGGCCTCATGAGTCTTCAAAGTTAAAAGAGCAGAGAGAAAATCCACTTGTTAAATAAAGTCAGAGTAGCAGAATAAATTTACTACCCACTAAACTAATCATTTTATTAGTAATACAATTCTTTTATTAATTTCTGTTATAAGAACTGTACAATGGCAGAAAATATTCCTGAAAAAATATTTTTTATTTGATAAGCATATTAATTCCATCATCAGATACCCACCAGGACAGAGGTCAGTTCCTAAGACTTTCTTGCAAGTTTAAAGAACAGAATGTACTTTAGTACCAAGGCAAGTTAAAATGGGACTGGAGAGCCCACTGAGCCACGCGTCTCTAGAAATTAGTCCTAACCTGAATACCCATAGAAATAATCCTACTTGGTGATTCTTCGCTAAGCCCCCAAAAAATTATTTGGTAGTTTCAATAGAAAAATCTTCACCACAAATTGGCACTAGTACCTATCTTTTTATCTTGGGAAGGAAAGTGAACCAGTTAAAAACAAACTTTGTAAACTCTAGCCAGCAAAGTTCCTTTTAACCTTCTAAGCACTTGGGCTGTAGTATCATCAAGTCACTAACAGTAATTTCAATAATAAAACATGCATCACACATGATATACATGGAAATTTTCATGACAAAGTAGTTGTTACGCAAGAAAACATTTAACCCCATGAGACACAAATTTCTCTCTCTTATATTCATAGTAAAACCAACTCTTGATGTCGCAAAAAGTGGTATGAGTAAATTAGCAATGGATGCTTTATTTCAGGAACGAATCAGTAAATGCTTTACCCAGGCACTGCCAGTCAGAACACAGCAAACCTGCAATGGGCTTTCTGGTGAATGCAGGCTCCACTTCACTTGGGCAACATTACACAGGCTCCAACAGAAAAAAAAGACTAAGATGTATTTCAGGAACTGGCCCAAACACTGGTGGTTCAGGGTTGTTGGTTTTTTTTCTAATTAAAACTTCATAAAATATATTGATATTGTTTTATTAGCAATTTCTTTCATCCCACTATTTTCTAAAATGTCAGTTGCTTGAAAGGGACAAACCTGACACATGATTAGCTCTTTCAACAAATTAGAAAAACAAATATGAACATAGTATACCATACTCCTATATAATGAAAAATTGATTATAAGCAAAGAATTGCATACTGTGCTAGTGTTGTAAATTACTTCCTCTGTGGCTTTTACAACATTGCCTATGAACATAATTGAATGTCACCAGTTTATGTTTGCAAATACAATCCCAATGACATTGCACCTGGGAGCGTGCACGTACAGGCATCTGTTATGGGGAAGGATCTAAACATATGGCCTGTTGATTGGGGCCTGGCCCCAAAGCTATCACAAAATCCTCCAGTGAGTTTTCTGCCAGACTAACCCATCACAATAATTCAGCTCTATCAAATGGGAGCTTCCCAACAACAACTGAGAAAGTGTATATCATTTGAAACAGCCACTTCAGATCTAAACACTAAACATTTGAGAAAGCAAAGGTCAGATGCATACCTCTTATCAAGAGAAACCTATATTGGGTCCAATCCTACATTTTAATTCATTTTACCAGGATAATCTGTGAAGATACAGGTTTTATTTTGTCTTTCAGTTTTCCAGTAACACCCTTCTACAGCAAAGCTTTAAGAGTGAACTTATCTTTTGAGTATATGGGTAGCACATATGTTCAAAGTTAAGCTGATTCTTTAAACATAGTTGGACCTCATGCGCATGGTTCCCATCAGCTGTTAGAAGGCAAATCAGTTTTGGACAAGTCTTCTCTGGCTTACAAATGCAGTGCACATGCTATCACTTACACAGACAAAACATGCTGCTTTTCCTCATTTCTGCAGTGTTTTTCTGAATAGGATAGTAATTTTAAAAAAGCAGAAATTAAACTGTAAGTTTCTACTTGTGAAAATAAGCAAACGTTTCTGGGAATTCAAACAGGATAAGATATTTAAACTTTAAATAAATACCTTTGGAAATAATATTTTCCACCAGTAAACATAGGAGTTGATGTATTTGAAATGAGATACAGCTCTTGACAATCACTAAAGCTTACTGTGGGGTTCCAGACTTTAAAAATAAAGGTCTATATGTACATTTTTTGGAAGAAACAGCAATCAGACTAAGAAGTAAGCACCTGTTGGCAATGTCAGAATCTATAAATTAGGGCAGCATCTGTTGGTGTCTGTTATTACATTTGAATTTGAAACATCTACCCAAAGTAAATTGCAGCATTTGGGCTGCTTCCTTTGTCATACCTTTCAGTAAAAGCTGGCTTAGTTTGATCCTGAAATGCTTTTGAATTGATAACTGTAAGTGAATGTGTTCAATGGCCATGCTCAAGCAATTTTACTTTGTATAAAATAAAATAGGCAAAACTTGGTACTGTAAGTGATAGCCTGCTGTTAGAACATATTGAAAAGAGAAAGACGGTCTTTCTAATGAACTCTTAAAGTGAAATGTTCTGGAGGACAAAAATATTCAAGTTACTAGCTGACCTTTAGAGTCATATAGGAGAGGATGTGCATAATGCATTATTCTGTCAGATATGCATTAGTTATTATAAAATAATAGAGGCTTCAGTACTTTACATGTGACCATTAGAAAGATCAGAACATAACCCAGCCTTCGTAATATAATTGAGTGCTGCAAAAATATCTCTAATGATTAATATACCAGACATTATGCAATGCTCCTACAAGGTAATTTTGTCCTGACACAGAATAATGATTGTTACAGTACTTCTGCAGCTTAAGACACATTAGGCCTCCGGACTTCCACAGCCAGTCATAAAGCTGCATGTGGGTGTAGAAATTCCTCATTAACACCAGAGTATCTCCAACATCTGTTTACTTTAGGCCAACAAAAATTTTAAATACTTGTCCACACATAACTGCACAATTCTCCCTTCAGTGTGCAAGAGGAAGAGCCTTCAAAGCTAAATACAAACAAACACCCTCATTCACACAGTGCTGCTCCCACACAGTCGAGGCCCTGATCTTTGCACAAGTGGCAAAACAGGCAACAGGCACAGGATTTTTTCCCCCTTTATTACATCCCTGGGAAAGGACTGGAAGAATCCAACAGTTTATAACATCTGCAAGTCTACTTCAGCTTAGACAGGGGCAATTTACTGGTAGAGATGAGCTATGAGGGACTACACACTACCCTGTTAGTGCTGTCTAGTTCCCCACCTCAGGTAGAGAAGAGCTAGATAACAGTCCCCCACTTCCCCCTCTCCCTTCCCCCTGGAGCAGCCTGCGCACAGCACTGTTCTCAGCTGTTTGGCTCCTGCCGCCCATCTTACTCCATCTGCAGTAAAAGGGCAGGAATGAACAAAGAAAACAAAGAGATAATGTAAAATAGCTGCAGGTATAGAGATGCAGAAATGTCTTTGCTTTTTGTTATGACAATTTGAGAAGCAACACTGAAAACTGATGTCCAAATCTGTCACCCAGATGAATTTTTTTGTTGTTTGTTTTGACATAGAATGAATTCTTACAGTTAGTATGAGTAACACCTCCTAGTGAACAGCACTTTTATACTTCTTCCATAGTTTGAGTATGTTTTTCTGGGGTGCCATATCGGGCTATTACTTGTTTGCAATTTGCGTGGTAAGCATTTGCAGTGCATACACGGTAATCTGCTGTGAGTGGCTGGAAAGGATGGCAATGTTTCTGAAGGTAACCTGGTGAAACAATTCAGAACGCCCAAAACCACTATTATAGCAATAAGGCTTCAGCTGATATTCCTTCAAATCAAGATCAGAGATAATTTCAAGGGAAGAAATGGAATGTTTTTATTTCTAAGCATCCAAATTTGGAAGAACAAATGAAACTGGGGAATTTTCTTGCACCCATATACCATAAGTATGATAATTAATGTTGTATTATACGACAGTACCTTGCTTCCAGAAAAATATTGTTATTACTTCAGAAATTATGTGTATAACATTACTCCTCTGTTTTCAGAGATAAAATCTGAAAGAAAAAGGCAGTCATTATTTGTGCAAACACAGGAGCAAAATCAAATTTTCTTACTAAAGCATACAGCAACACAAGACAGAGAAAAGTAGCACTATGAGGAGTTGAGAACAGATACACTCAGACAGTTCTGAGAACTGAAAAAATCCTGAAAACAGAGACAACTAATAACCAAGACACTATTTCCAGTGATAAGAGATTTAAATATAACATGTCACAATTATGAATTAAATTGCCCAATTAACCCCTTCATTCCTAAAGCCATATATTTTTTCAGCAGAAGACAAAACAATTGCTTCTTTGCATATCTTGATTCACAATATTGGTAAAGCTGTCACCTTTCTCTAGAAACCCCCAGTTTAGAAAGGGAATTGTTCAGAAACAGCTCTATTTTTTTTTTAATTCCCCACTCCCATAAGTACTAGTTCAAAAAATTACAAAGATACTGAGTAAATTTCACGTATTTTCTTCCTGGCTAACGAGAAAGTGTGCTTAAATTTTAGCATAGGAAAGTCCATTTAGAGAACTTTCAGACATCACCTCTCTTTCCTGTTTTTCACTTGAAGATTTTTTTCACTTTTCACTTTTTCTTGGCATTAAAATGTGGATGGAGTCTTTCAATTCCATCTCTTCATGCAACTAAATCACTCAAAGAGGCAGCAACACAATTACAGGCAGAAGCTCAAAGGAAAATGTGCAATATGTGATCCAACAAGGATAAAAAAGTGAAGATAAATACAATAAGAAGACTTCTGTTTCTACAGACATCACCTGTGGGAAGCAGAAATAGCTTGGGGACATTTTGCATAGATCTACTTTTATGTGCTTCTAATATGAACACGGATTGATTATATCATTTAGCCTTTTCTTAATTTTCTACAATTCACAATGCCATGGTTACTCTTTTTTTATATATATTATAATTTACAAATAAAACAAAAATTAGAACCTTGCAAAATTTAGCTTACTGGTAAATTAAACTTTAAAGGTGCATTTTAAAGTACTGTTTTCTTGCATAACTAATACAGAAGATGCTATTAGTATTTGTTTTTCAAGTCTGCAGTTGTTACTAAATAAACAGCAGCTCTAGTGTACTCACTTCTTTCATTAGTTTATTCATATCACTCTCCCTGTAAAGAAACTGGTGCATTTCTGCTTCTTAAAGTAAATATTTCATGGTATCAGAGTCCTAAATTCAACTCCAATATTGATTACAAGTTGTATTACACTTGAATTCTGTATGCATAGAATAAAGATATCACAGTTAAACTATGAGAGAAAGTTTAAAACCAAGAGATCATGCCCTATTATGGTGACAGGATTGCATGCACTGGAATACACTGGTAATAGGCATCCGTCTTCTAAGAATTTTACTGTGCAACATTTCCTGATTTGGAAATACCTGTTGTCTTCTGCTTACACCTTGCCAAAAACAGATCACAATGGAAATGTTTGGAGACTGTAAGATGATATATTTACATACACATTTATGTCTAAAGGAAGAGAATTTTGCAAATAAATCACATTAGTAAATGTTGGACTACAGTTGTCACTGCCATCCCAGTCCTAAAACCACCACAGGCACTCCACAGAAGAGAGCTTAACTGTGACATTCTTTTCAGTCGTAACAACTGACAAGGCTGACTGTTTTATTTTATGCTGTCAATGTGCATTTTTGTAGACAGCAATGCTAAAGAATTTATGGAGAGAGGAAAAAGAAACCATGACACTAGGTCATGCTTATAGGAGGAGACACTAGTTCTTGAAAAGCAGGGCCATAGAGAAGGGGTTTTAGGGTGATGGTAAATAACCAACAGAATGCAATGATGTTTTAGCTAATGCACAGCAAATGCAATCCTTAGATGCACAAACATATGAATACAGAAGCTCCTAAACATCACTGAGTCATGTGTCACCTTATAATAAAACCAGTATTTGTGTTATCATGTTTGTTTCTCATTGGGATTACACACTTTAGATCTTACACAGTTTGATTAAGTGTTTCTAGACTTCACAGTCAAATATGTGCCAGAGAGGTTTGACATAACTAGGGCTTGCCAAAACCCAAAATCTCTGCTACTAAAATAAATAAATAAATAAATAAATAAATAAATAAATAAAGTCAAGACTTTGCAACATTTGGAAGCAAATAAACAACAGCAATCAGAAACTGAGACAGAGAAAGATAACTGAAGACAGCCAAACAGCTCATTAGCTGGGTCACTCAGCATTTTACTGGATCCAATTAGGCAGCTAATCCCTACACTGCTGTTCCATCTTTCTTATTTCTGGACCAGAGAAACTCTCCCAGTGCAAACATCAGGTAAACAAGGATACGTTAAAATTGTAAGTTATGGTTTTGATGAATCAGTATTTGCAGAAAAAAATGTTCCATCAGAAATCTCCTACATCAGTCTAGTTATACCTGATTTTTTTAAACACATCAGGATTTTAGACAAGGAACCAGGGGAAAGACTATATAAGAGGCATTATTATTATTTATGTCTTTTGTATAATTTCTATTACAAGAAATGTATTCTATTAGAAGAAAAATATTTAAATATATGAGAAAAGTATTTAGGTGTTGTGCTGAACTATTTTCAGTAGATTGTCTTCTTTACCTAGGCATCTAGATATTACTGCTAACTCATATCTAGGTAATTGCTGAATGAATATGAGCCAGAGTTCACTGTACTGAGGTGTCTACAAATTTAAATCAAGAGAAATAGAAAATATTAATTATTTTAGCATTTTAGAAATGTACATATGCCAGATCTACCCTCTGGAAATAAAGTGTACATGTATAATAATGAGAGGGCTTCCCACACTAAAAGGCTTGTAGTATACAAAAAAAAAATGGTCATGAGAGCTTACAATGCAACTTAAACAGCATATGTACATACTGTACCATCTAACAGCATATTCTAAATGTTAAGTGAAATTTAATATTGAAATATGTCACAGGGCAAAATCATTATCCAAAGTAACTCCAAATTGAAAAAGAGCAATTTGGCTAATTTGAAGACTGGGCTATCTCAAAAGCACTAATCTTCAGTAGTGTCTTTACCACTCCTTAGTAGATGCCTAAGACTGTATTAGAGGTCCAGAACATTAGACTGAAGGCCAAGTGCCTAAAAGAACACACCAAATGCTTTTATTTACTAATTTCTAGTCTCTGCCACACTATTGCCGTGGTGCAAATAGTAAATCATCATCAACATAGTCACAAGTGGAGGAGACTTTAGAAATGAACTGTCACATACTTTAGCTACCACAGTAGCTCAGCTCTTTGTTGAGTACGATACCACTGTTACAAGACTTGAACTTTACTGAGCAGGTATTTGAGGATAACCAGTAACAGTAGTTACTTATCTTCTCATCAGAGAGTAAAGAAGGGAAGAATGAAAATTCCACTTAAGGTCTGTTTCTATTGCTTTGTTTCTTCAGGCATTACATGAAGTGGCAAACTCCACCAACAGTATTCCATCCCACCTGTACAAATGTTGTCACATCAGAACAAACATCGTAATATTACATAGTTAGCTGTAACACTGCTAGGAACATTAGGAAAATGTGCTTTTATGTATGTATGTGAAGACAAATAAAGATATTACCTCTTGAGACCATATTTGCTACTTTGGGTTACTCTAAGTTACTATATATCAATCTCTTTTTACCTGCAGGCTGCTCAAATGTCCAAGCTCTTCAGTGCATCCCATTCATTTCCTTATATGCACCGATTTTATTTCAAAGAAAAAAAAACCAAACAACAGAATCATCTTGATTTTATTCAATGCCACTGAAACACAGTGACCCCTCAGATGTTCTGATCACTTAACACAACTTCTACTATGCATACAGCATGGACCCTACCATCAAATCATCAAATTAGCGAATAAGACTATGTTGGCCCACTGAGTTTAATAGGGATGTAACAACATGTTCCAAGAATTAGTGAAGAGCAGAAACAGAGTGGTTTGTGACTCTTGCATGTATTGTAAGAGAGAGTGTATTTCCAGGTTTTTGAGAGAATGACAGGAAAGATATTTTTAAAGACAATACAATTAAAACTTTCAACAACATGAACCTGGTGTGGAAAAAGCTAAGTTGAGATTTTTAAGAAATATCCTAACTCTCAGTGCACTGGAAAACGCATTTGTTCAGTCCTCTTCAAAGCATCACTGACAACAGTTTAAAAAAGACTATGAGTGAAATACAGAGTTTGTGAAGCTCATGATGTACATGAATTTAGCTCTACCGATGCTGTCATCATACAGAGTTCAGTCGTATTTACTACTTATGAAAATGGTCTGATGAATTCAATTACTGAAGGAAGTCTGGTTTTAATTCTTAGAACTACTACTTCTTCCAATTTAAATTGATTAATAATAAAAGTTACAGCATTTCAGAGGAACAGCATATAAATTAACTATGAACTGAAGCTCTAGCCCATGGCAATGATACAAAGCTCCTCCTTCATGTCAGCTCAGATGCAGCTTTCAAGCATATTCTGAAGGTACTTCTTCTGGATAAACATTTTACTTTATAGATATAAATTACAGTTTACTGCCAGCTATTTAAAATATCTATGATTTGGTAAGATGAGTCTTGCTAACCCCCAGCTGTCTCCCATTTACTTGAATTGGAAAAACACTGGGTAAATTGCTGCCCATGGAGCACAAACATAAGCAACTGAAGTACCCATAATTTGTTGGAGTTTTAGATCATCCTAATTTAGATATTTTTCAAAGAACATAATGTAAAGTAGACTCCACTTAATCGCCACCCTGATAAATAGCTCTATTGGGAAGATAATACAGTTAGTAGAAGGGTAAATTAAAAGCAAAATGTAAAAGCCATTCTGCATCCATGACATACCCCATGTGTTTGGAATGAAGTTGTTTGATGGGCTGATTGTAGAAGTGTACCGTGAACTATCACTAGTAGGGTCACGGCTGTTTGTTATCTTCAGTGGATTTTCTCATGCTCTTGAATTGGTATTTACACATCTACATAGATATAATTAAAGAAAAACTAGAACGTTTCTTACTTCACTGTGCTCTTGGGTAACAATGTGAACTCAGCATTCCATATACTGTCAATGGGGCATTTAAATATCTTTCTTCACAGGTTTTATCATATGAAAAACTACAATAAGGGGGAATGTAGTATTCAGTCAGGATATGTACCTGGGTCATATGCCAAGGTAGCAGCAAGAAGGGAACCTGAAGAAAAGAGAACTGACAGCAGAGAAAAGGATATCTTATATCTCAGCAAGTCTGTAGCAATGTCTAATTATTTGTGATATTTTTTGTGGTTCTTATTTCTATATGTTAAACAGAGACAACATATGAGGTGAATACTGGTTCATACTACACTAGCTGTCAAAGGTATCTGTAGACTGCTAGGTACTGTCACCACTAAGCAAAAATTGCAAGCTCAAGAACTGAGAAATACATAGCTTTTCAATACGTTACAGAGCTAAGTATGTTATTCTCCACCAAAAAAATATCTAATATTTCTAATATTCCTTCCACAAAGGCAATTTGGTTAGTTAAAACCTTAATCTCTGGCTTTCTGGTTCAGAAGATACTCTTCACAGAATGATTTTTAACTGTTACAATCCCTTTCTATGACTCTTAGCTGAGGCTGAGCCTTCCCTCTTTTTACAGGGCACTGTGAAGTTCAGACCAGGAGAGAAAAAGAAAGCAGTGGTGGCAAGAGAGAAGCAAAGGAAGGAAAACATGCAGGGAAAGGAGACAGAACTGCAGAAGGTAGAAGTGTGGCTGACAGCCCTAGAATCCCCGAGGATCGCAGTCAGCAGTGAAGAGAATTACCCTGCTGAAAAGACACAGCTGGCAGGAAAGATGTCAACCGCGGGAGGTAAAGAAAAATGCAAGCAGTAGGAGAAACTAGTGAGCCACTCTGTGGACAGGCGTGTCTTGGGAGTAACACAACATAGGTAAGATGGCAAACAACTTAAAAATGTGCCAGCAGTCCACGAATTAATATAACATTTTATTACCTCCATCAATCCAAAATGGTTTTCTTGAACATCAATCCAAGAGAACACTCAAATTACCTCTTCACTCACTGACAGGTATGGTTCAAGAGCAAACACCTTATGCCCTCACACTCAAGACTATTAACCAGTCATTACCTCACATCTTCTTGTTTCCCTAATGGGGCACATTTCATCTCCCTGGGTATTAAGAACTGCTTCACAGCACATCCAAGCAAGCAATCTGTAACAGTGCACTTAACCAATCAGCAGGGGTACTCAATAATGAGCCCATCTGTACCCTGTCCTGAAAACATCAGTAAGCTCAAGGAGCAACCTTTTCAAGGTACCTCCAACTAACCAAATTTTTAAGTAGCAAAGGAGTACTCCTCTTGTTAGGGTGCTTCTTGTACATAATATAAAATGAGATTTTTACTGTTCAACCAATAAAAAGAATTTCACTCTTTATGTGTTGGCAGACAGCTAACAACAAAATGTCTACTCACAATAACACTATTATAAAAGGGAACCAGAAGTAACTGAGAATCTTCATTCTTTCCTCTTTCCGTATTATGTCACAGAGTATACCCAGTTAGTGGCAAAACACTTGATAATCCCTATACTTGCACTCAGATTAGAACAAAAAGATAGAATAACAATTTGGTGGAAAATTTTTTAATATAGGCATCCAAGAGTAAGAACCTTCTGAGTTCTGCAATAAAAAAAAATTAAAAATAGGTAAAAAACGACGATAAAAACTTTCCTCTGATACTGCAACATCTTCCTCTTCTCACTTCCCCCAAAAAGAAAATGCAGTTCTTTTTCATATAGAAGGAGTAGCTGGGGCTTTATACAAATTAAATGCTTGGGAGTGAAATCTATCTTCTATTCTGGATCGAGACATGGGTCAAGCAGATTTCTGACCAACAGGAAATCATAACTACAACCATATTTTCACTTGCCTTAGTTCCTGCTAGGATCAAAGCCAAGGCTGTCAATCTTAATTTATGTTTAGATATTTAAAATATTTTCAGTATCATTCTGGGTTTTTTAAGCAGTTGGCACTGGGTAATATCTGAAACTGTTCCACTGTTCTAAACTATGGCAGTATTTTTTCCCATTAGATACTAGTACAGCAATCCCCTTCATGTCTAATTCTTTGACAGCAATTCAGTTTTAGATGGTTTATAATAGGCTCTCCCTGAATTCAGCCAGGATTGAATTGTTATTGATTGGTACGAGGCAATGGTGTAGAAGGGTGCATTTCCACAGCTTGTACTTGGACGGGTCAAATCTTTTGACAGCTGATTCTGTTAGAAAACCTGGGGTCATTGTGGGCACTGATTATTACACACTCTTGCATTTTTTCCATCACTGCCAGCTCAGCTTCTTATTCTGCAAAAGCCACAAGTAATTTTATTTCTGAGGTCTATATAGACATTCTTTCACATAAGATATTATAAGTGGTCTTCCTTTGTACGTAACTTTGCTTCATATTGCTCTGAAACAGTGTATTAGGTGCATGAAGATGAAAAATCTACTATGTTAATTTTTGATCATATTACTCTGCCTGGGCCAAACTCAGCCATCAGTGAAGTCAATGGAAGTATCTCGCAAGAGTAGAAGCGAGCCTGCCAATGCTCTTTGAATACTGCTTTCTCACAGAAGCTCCCATGTGTCAAAAAGGTCAGGTCAAAAACTCTGAAAAGAACCAATCATACTCTGCAGGCAGCAACTTAGTGTATTCTTTTGGCTTCTTTTCATCACCAGTATCAGAATTCTTCTCATTTGTTTGAGGGACATATGGCTCTCACTAATCAAAGTAATTCCCAAAAACCTCTATGGATTGCACAATCTTAGGTTTAAAAAAAAAAAAAAAAGGGGGAGGGAGCAGGGAAGAAACAGGAAAAAAAAATCTAAATCTCACTCTGCTATTTGTCTAAAATAATGCTGTGTTCTATTTGAAATCAAAGCTGTCACAGACAAATTCTAACATCGCTGAGACTCAATTCTGCTGTTGTCAGTCTTGTTGATGTAGAAAACACTTGCAATTATGAAACACAGTCTGAGTGTATCAGCTGGGAGTTTTAATCAATCCACTGTAAGAGAGTTTAGGAAGAAGAAGTGCCAGTTTCCCACCTCAGCACAGCTTACCAGCCCAAGTGAAGCTTCCTTATAAACATACTTTTCCTCATCACTGCAGGTTCAGCTTCTCACTCTACAGGAGATGTACTTATCTGTGCTGCTGTGTAAGTCAAACCCATCCATGTTCCATTTCTACACTTAAAAATGCCAAAACACACAAAGTCAACAAAAAATTTATGTATTTGACTTAAGAAGACGAAATGATGTAATTAGTAACATTACACTTATTTTATTACTTTTGCTTTGATTTAAATTGTTAGTGGTTTAAACATCTCAGTTTCTGAGTGAATTATATAACTGTTTTTGTTGCCTGTTTATCGATTTCTTTGTCTAATTAGTATGCAGTAATTTACTTTATATCTCTTTAGTTTAATTGAGTTAATAATGTCTGCTGAGAAGCATGATGTCACACTTCCAGCTACTTGGCTGGAAAGTTGGGGGAAGAGCTTTCACTGGACTTAAGAATTTCAAAGAGCAACTTTATTCCAGAGCTGTAACTCTGCAGAAGTTAGCTTTCTGTTGAAATGATACAGCTGCTTACATATTTTTGTGATTGTTATTGCTCTTGTGATAGATCATATTAAAAAATCTTTCATGACTTTCCATGGTTCTCCCTGATGATATTGTTATCACAAAACACTACCTACTGTATCAATGACAGCAAACAGAAGCAAGGACAGTCTGTATTGAAAAGGAAAACCGTAGCTTTCAGTCAGTGTCTAATAGCTGAAATTGCCTCCTTTGAACTCTATCAATACAGCCAGTATAGCACATCATCCATCTCCACTGGGGAGTAGCATTTTATCAACCCTTCAACTTTTCATGACCCAGCCAGTCTGGAAAAAACCCCATCTCCACTTGACCATGTCAAGGAGGACAGGCTCACCTGGGGGCTGGGTCCCATAGTAATGGAAGGCATCTTTGGCACCAGGCTGCATATGACGCACACATTTGCCAGCTGCTGAGTGACATGTCAGCCTCTCCCCAAAAATGAAATCCCATTCCATACGTATCACCAGTCAAGAGATCACATGGAGGCAACTGCACCTCTGGGCCACACAATATCTCACATAGGGTTTGACTGGTCTGGTGTCATGGGGATAAAGTTATTATGGAAAATAAAATAAATGTCATATATTGGGATAAACTACATTAATGACAGTAAAATAGCTCCTTTAGTGGTTGTGCCACAAAAAATTCAGCTTAAAAACAGCCACCATGAGTACAATAAATATACTCACTGGACAGCCTGAAAGCCTAAATATTTATTTCCTCTAGAAGTTAAATCCTGTAAACAAAGATTACTGTTAATAAACCCTAAAACTGGTGGAGCTGCTAACCAGTAACTGAAAGAACTTGTTTTAAAAAGCCACTTCTGTTAATAGATATGTATCTAATATTGACTCCCAACTGCTAAGTGCATGTATAACACTTCCCATCTTAAAACTGTGGATATATATTAACTGACTGATCTTTACATGTTGCAGAAAGGGAAAGTTATGTAATCGCCATTTTTCAGCTGGAATAAGGGAGATGTTAAAAATAAGAAAACAAGGAAGGAAAATGCAATAACTAGTGTAGCCATGGAGGACTCTTCATAAAACTGCATGTAACAAAAAAGGAGGCACCACATGGTAAAAATGCAATTTTGTAGTCTTAGCTGGGAAAAATAGCACTAAAAATGTTAATTTATGGATGAACCAATTCAATAAATGAAAAGTAAAAAAAAAAATGAAGCTACATGAGGTGAAAGAAAAAAACCCAACAAACTATAATTTCTGTCATTCCAAGACAGAATTGTCTCACAGCACAACAGACATCAGTCATCAGATAATACATCCATCCTGCATCTACAGCCTACAATACACTCTGCTGACTGACTTGCCAATGTGGTTGATAGGGGCAGCCTATGTCCAACGCCGCCTGCATTCAGAGCAGTTACAGGCAACACTGTATGGCTGCTAGCAGATATTCATAAGAACCCAATAAGTGTAGGTAAGGTAGTTCTTTTAGAAGGTGACTGGTGTCAGTAGCCTTACACTAGACCAGTCTTCTGTATAAAGGGCCAAACACAGTTTTACCTCTGAAGGAGCCTTAGCTTTTGAAACCCAAGATACCCACAGTCTGAGATTTACCCATTAAATGCAAATGAATACTTAAGTCCTGTATTCTGGCTCACTGCAATATTCATTTTGAAAGTATCTGTACAATTTAACCTTCCAGTGCCACAGCCAGCAGCAAGACTTCCTAAATTAGCAAAAGTAATAAACAAGAGTCTCATTAAATCTTCCTCTTCCCTGTTTTTTTATCCCTCTAATGAAGCTCTCTGTCCTGTAACTCCTCTCATTTCCCTAATTCTCTCTTCAACACAGATTTCTTTATCCTTTGATATGATGGAGTCTCCTGTCGTAACTAATGATAGAGCTACGTTTTCTAGAGGGCAGAGTATGAAAAGGACAGGAAGGCATGTTGTTCCTAAAACTGTGGCCTAGAAAGGCAGATGGCTCATTAATGTACCAGTTTTGCCCTCTCAGCAAGGAAAAAACACACACTCACTTACACAGAGGGGTCAGCCTGCAAGGCACGCTCTCTCTGCTAGCTCAAATCTGTCTGCTTTTGTTCAACCTGTCTTCTGTACTACTTAGGTTCATCTTCATGCAGCAATGAAGTGAAAGATTTTTTAAAATATGTTGGGACAGCTCTTGATGCACTCCTTACAGCTTTGAGTCTGGCAAAATCTGAAACTCTTGAGAGCCCCTTGACATCAGCAAAAAAAAACCCCCTTGGTAACATGTTTCTTTGCAGACATCATTAACTCAATTAAACAAAAGAGAAATAAAGTAATTTACCGCTTGATAATTACACCCAAAAAAAATAATACAAGCAGGCAACAACAAAAAAACTCATATAATTCACTCTGAAATTAAGATTTAAAAAAAAAATATACCCTCAGCTTCTATCAAAGCAAGTGATAAGTATATTGCTACTAATTATAGCAGTTCACCTCCTAAAATCAAATAAATACAACTGTGGCAACCTCATATATTTGACAAATGAAACTTGAAAGAACAAACACAGCTCATCAGATCAGTTTCCCCAACAAGGAAACAAGGTCAAGGCTATAGGCATATAGTCTTCCCTGCTTTTCTATCTTGAAAGAAGGTGTTAAAAGCACATTAACAAACTCCGACAATCACAGATGATCCCAGGAAAGGCTTTGCCACTTTATTTTTCTTATTATTATCATTTGAAGATTGGAAATAATATTCTGTTATGCCATGCATTGCCCTATCAGGACTCCATTGACTATTTGCTGACGGAAAGTGCATTGCTCCCTGCATTGCTGCCCCTGGGCTCCCCTTCCACAGTACTTCAGAAGCGGAAGAACTTCTTCCATATTCTAATATCACCATCTTTTTACACTGGATTTTTTCCTTAAATAATGAGGTTTATGTGCTGTAATTGCTATTCTTCCTCTGCACTGCAGACTAGGTACTCCAAATCTACTTCAGCAATAGTAAGGACACAATGGCAAATTGATCTACCCCTGAAAAGCTAAGGAACCCATTATGAGGGAAAGCACATGGAACTCAGGGAGGAGTAAATATGAAAAATTTCCCCCATTTGAAGTTAACTCCTCAATCCCAGAACTGCTGTTGAGCACCACAGCATCCCCAGATCCTCATGACTGTGATGGATTAGGGCTCAGTTTACTACCCCAGACACCGCGTTAATTAGCATCATGCATCCTGGTTCACAACATTATTTAATACCAATGTTTTTCCAGGTTTTGTGTATCTTTCATAAATTCTACTTTTCACAAATTCAACTTTTAATACATTTCAACTGAAGACAAATTCATATTTGTTATGTGGTCTTCAGCAATCATGGCAGTTGAATAAATGAAGCTTTACAAAAGTCTCAGAGATTGAGATGCTTGCTGAGAGATCTCTGTGATTCTGAGGCCTTTAAAAATGTAAAGAATAATTCCAGTTTCTAATGAGGAATTCTTCTGAAGCTCCAATGAGAAAGAAAATGAAGGTATTAAGGCATAAAACCTGTGTTTAAATGTGTTTCTACAGATCCTAAGGAGCAATGCTCAGGATCTCCTGAGTTTCACAGAAACTCTGAAGCTTTCCAGCATTTTTCAGGAAAAGGCTATTTTTTAATTATTATTACTTTTATATCAGCTCAGCTTACTAATAAAATGAATCCTATCTACCTTAGCTAATGCAGATCAGGATTCAGATGCATTGGTAAGATAATGGGTGGGGAAAAAAAGAGAAAAATGGAAGTGAGCATGCCTTCCTCTAAGGTCACATGGATTCTGTGGTCACTCGATCCCTGTTGAGACCCTCCTTCCTAATTGATCTTGCCCAGCAGGAACCTGCAGACTCTCTGGGAGCTAAAAAAATAGGAGCTGCACTTTTTAGCAGTAATAAGTGTCATTAACAAGGCAACTCTGCCAAGAGGGCTGAAGGCATCTGTTATTTTGTAATATACCTAGATGGACAATATAGGCACTGTACCTGTTTAAGTGTGTGGACTGGTTTTTATGGACATAATGTATCAAAGCAGCAAAATTACTGCCCACTAAGCCTAGGCAGAACTCTTGAGCAACAAGAAAACTGATCTTATTTTACTTTGAGTTAAGGATAGTTGACTTTTTGTCTATTAGTGTAGCTTTTGATGTTATAGTGTAATTAAATTTGAACCCAATGTGCCCAACTTCTGCAACAAATATATATATTTCTCTTTCTTCTCTTTGTGTTGAAATATATCCTGGCTGACTGGAATCACTGTGGCAAGCTGTAAATGATGTATGAAATGAAAAATCCCTGCTCACTGCAAAGAGAAAATATAGACAGGGCTCAGCAATTGCTGCTGGGCTATGCTATTTGCTGAAATATTCAGCTCAAATGCAATCACACAAGCTTGCCAGTGCTGACACTGGGCAGCAAGTTGCATATATCATTTTTCAGTCTTATTCAGAACCAAGTGACTAAGTGATAGCTGACATGATAAATTCAGGAAAAAATTACAAACATCTTAAACCAACTTAAGTTTTGGGTTTTTTTTTTAATTTACTCAAATGACTAATGTTCAACTCCTTCTGTCTCACTAATGCTCTAAACTTCAGAAATTCACAAAGTGACATCAAGAAGGGCTGTGCAGCTGGAAAAACTATCAAACACAAATGGTTTGACCACTCTGGAACTATTTGTAGACACTATTTAATATAAACTGAACGGCAATCAGGAGGATTCTTTGAACATCTTTAACCAATGTCAGAGGCAAAGACTCTCTACATCTTACGGAATAGAGACACAGAAATACATCTGTATATCAGCACAAGTCAAAACCAATTTGCATTCCCACACAGGACTGTTGTTACATCAGAGATATTTGTGTTAATTGTTGACTGAGATTATGATTTAATGATATAAAGACTTTTGCAGATTATGGAGTTCCTGCTAACCCCACATCCCCCATTTGTTGTCATCTCACAGCTCACAGTTTCCTCCATTTTACCGTGTCAACTGAAACACAGCAATGCTGTGAACTGCATCAGGAATCTGACCTGACTTTAACAAACTCTGTCTGAAAGAAGAAAAGAAGGGAAAGAAGTATTTCTGGTAAGCCAGACAAGTTCTCCCTAAACAGAGAGAATGAGACGATGAAACATGAGATCCTGCACAAGATTAACTTAGGGCAAGGCTGGGGCTCATTCTGTCATTAGAAGCATCCAGGGTGGATACTCAAACAACACAAACAACTGTCTGGAAGAAAGAGCTGTCAATTATGAACCTAAGAGCTGGGAAGGGGAAGGGAAATGCACAGCAGCTGAAAAGAGGGGTAACTATGTTGGCAGTAAATCTGTGACTTCTGTCTCCTGTGATGATTGTAAGCCTGACTGACAAAATGCAGATCATGTAGCACCTATGGGGTTCTCTTTAAAGATTTTTATTCTTTAAGCCCTTCAAAGATCACACAACAAGTTGAAATTTGAGATTCCTTTCTGCCTCTGTGTTCTTCCTTCCCTGTCTTCCATTGAGCTGGCTACAAAGGTTAGAAACTTGTCTCACCTCCCCTGAAGGCAACCAGCAAAAGGGAACCTCAAAAAAGGCTTTAAAATCCACAGACTTTAAAATGTAGTAGCTGTTAAACTTTGGTTTTGTTCAGACATTTTTTACATACACATTTTCATGCATTATGGAAGTTTGGAAGTCTATCTTCACATACTCAATGTTTAACCTTCCAGGCATATTTTTGACTTCTTACCCCCTCTAAGTGCGTGTTAATTCAAACTAGTCAAGAGGGCATGAACTTGAACAGAAGATCTCTTTTCCAATGTTATTTTCTCCAGACCTTTCAAAGATAAGGTTAGATATATGTGTCTGATCCAAATGTGGTGCAAGCAGTTAATGGCCCTCAAAGCACTAGTATAGCACCTTGAGGCCAGAGTTGATGAACTGAAGGAGCAGGGAAATACAGATGTCTCTACAGAAACAGCAAAGCAGTCCTACATCAGAGCTGGCTGTCCTTACCATGCAGCAAGGAGCACAGCACATATAAGGGGAGTTGAGGGGAAGGTCACTATTTTGAACATAAAGAATATAACAGAGATAGAGAAGGCTACATTGGAAAATCTACTTAAATCTATTATACTCATATGGATATAAGTCCAAATGACAGAAAACAAAGATGTTAGAAGCATCACTGTATTAATCATCTCTTCATCAGAGAACGAACTCTGACTGCACAAGGTATTTTATCTAAGGTCTTTTTCCTCATGTGTTTAAACAATGATTAGTACAACGACAGCATGGTTTGCAAGTAAGGCTGCTGTGCATTACTTTAGTTTGAATATTTTTCCTACACATTATTTATTCTGAGTATTGTTCTAACATCTACAATTCCCAGTCATGGAGCAGGACCCCACAGAGAAAACCAAGCCTAATAAAACAGCAGTAACAGGCAACTTCAGCCCTTTGTATATAAATTAGATCTTCTAATACTGTTACAGCCTGAAGATGAGCAGAACTCCATTTGTGCATGGCTTTCTGCATTTGTGTGAGACCAGGTGCTTAACACCTGAGCCATCATTTGCTGCCTTCCTGCATCAGGAAGGGCCAGCTTGGAGCTCCCGCTGTGACTTCAGTGGGAGTTACCCACTGGGAGATACCCCAATGGCTCCATGAACCATTTTGGATTTTCTCCCTCCCTGGAGAGGAGAGCACTCCAAGTTTGCAACTTGCACCTTGATTAAACTTATTAAAAAAAAAATAGTATTTGTTGTAAAACAAAGAAGAAATGCACTACCTAGTCTCAAGATCAGACTGTTAGCTATAGCACTGGATACAAAAGGTCACAAGTAAAACCCAATTTTCATCTAATCTTGCTTCAATTAAAGTTTTCTATTTACTGATGGACTACTTTTCTAATTGCTTACTCACGTTACATGGGATTTCAAGATGTATTTGACACACTAGAGACAAAGGTTAAGGTTAACAAACATAACCTGTCTCCTGAATGCCACTGCCAGTGATCAGGAATTTTATCCTACCTAACCCAAGAGTATGTTCATTTTTAATTCTAGTCCAAGATGTAAATACAAATGTTACTGCTGGCTCTGCTGACCAGCTGTCTTGGGTATCATCTCCACCCTGTTACACCTATCAGTCAAAAGATATATGGGCTCTCAAAAACCTGTTAGTGGCTTCTTACTGAGCATTTTGGGTCTAAAAGAATTATTCCCTCTTTATGTCTGCCAACCAGCTGTTTATCCTCTATCTGATCTGTTCATTATGTATAGGTTATTGATTCATTTATGTCAAATACCATGAGATTTGTGATACATACTTTCTGTTCGGTTCATGACTTATTTCACTAGTTTTCTGTAGTGGTATACATGACATTTGTAACAGTTATTTCTGGAGTGCGGGGCCAATGCATTCTGCAGCAAGTCCCACAGTCCTAGTCCTCGTGTACCTCATAGGTTTCCCACCTATAGAACTTGGGATGGTGCATGTCTGCTCCAAACCTCTTGGCTACAGGAGGAAATACATATTCAGTGCAACAGCACATGGAGACAAGCTAGTCTTCGTGCAGATATCCTAAGGGAACTTCAGAATGAAATGGCTGAGCTGAATTAAAAAAAAAAAAAAAAAAAATTATCAACCTAAAATTATCTCCTACTGCAGGGGACTTGGGGGCATTGGTAATTTGTGTTTATCCTTCAGAAGGTATTGGGGTGACTCTGGAAGCCAGGCACTAGTAAGATTTTTTTATTTTTTCTTTAAAATGCTGAAACATCTGCAACAAATAAATTACACGTGTTAGGGACAAACAAGCACATCTCTTACACAGGAAGATGTGTCACTGTCATCTATTTAGCACTTTGGGGATTGTAAACAAAAATGAATGAGGAAGAAATAGCAAATATTTATATGGGCTTCTAAAGCTTTTGACAAAAGAAACTAGATCTTGAAGTCAAACAATGTCATAGATTAGATTCTTACTTGAAGACAAGAAAGTATAAATAAAGGAAAACTTTTCAATCTGACATCTAGATAGGACTGAAACCTAAGGATTATTCTGTTTGTGTTTTTCTTAATTTATTTTATAAAGTCTTCAGATTAGGAATATTCTTCTAAAGCACTTGACTAACAAGACCTCCCTCTTGACTAGAATTTCCATACGCTCACATGAGTGAAATTTAGATAACTCATTTTAACCTAAGATTTTCCAGTTACTGAATTTTTGTGATGGCAAGGAGAAATCTCTTCTAGCTATGAAAGTCACCTTCCACTTTTTGGAAGTACAGTGATGATACCTCTTAAAATTAGGCAGCAGGGGGAGCAGATGGAAAGTGTAAGAAGTACTGCCAGTCATGAATGCAATGAACATTAGAAAAGGAGTTTCCATGATGATTCTAAGTCCTGAATGTTAGAGGGAAGACCAATGCCTAGGTAAGAGCAATGCCAGAAACATCAGTTTGTCTGAAAATTTTTTTTAGGCTGTTTTGCTAATCTGATGATTTTTAGTTTTGCAGATTGCCCTATGTGTCTGCTTACACATATACTGGCCAAAGAGTTTTCATGAAGAAGAAAGTCATGGATACTTTCATGAGGCAAGAGCAGAAATAGAAACTCTTTCTCCTTGCTGTTTAAAGTGTCTGCATTTTTAAAGATGAACCAGGAGAACAGAGTGACAAAAAGCCATGTGCTAGTACTATGGTCTCTAATAATATATTAGGCCATTTATGATATTGATCACTTCGGTCCCTTCAGCTTTACCATCTATCATTTTGCATAAACAATAAAAATTTAAGCTTCCTAAAAGATTTTTAAAAAATCCAAGAAACTTGTACTGAAACATAAGAAGTCATCATAAACTCTGTAGTCTTCTGTGTCTCACGCAGAGCACACAGAAAAGGTACTCATTGAACAGAAAGAGCAGGGGAAGATGAGAGCTGTACAACAACTGCAATGGCAAATGAAAAGTAAACCAGAGCAAGCAGCAGTATACTGTGAACTGAATGAAGGAGATAAACGATAGAGGTACCTCCAGTATTGTTACCGTTAAGGCAGAAAAGAGGAGAAGATAGATCTTGGATCTTTTACTACACGAATCTATTCAATCAACATGCCTGAAACATTCAGGCTAACCATATGACCATGTTGTAGTTACCAGTAATACTCACTGCTGTACAAGAGAAGTTTAAAAGAGTCAGGACTATATTTTGCTTCTCAGTCTATGCAACACCAGATATTTCTTTAAAGCACTGTCTCTCACTCAACAAGCCAACTCTTGAGACAGACTAAGACCATACTCCCAAAATAGGTAAAATATGAACAAATTGGCAAGCTGTTTCCTGCATTAATATTTTGGCTTGTCATCTCCCTCAGCAACTGATAGCAACTTTTTAAAATAAGCTAACTGTTCTTTACACCTCTGGGTTTAATGAAGATCACATATCAGAGCTTCATGACCAAATTAACATGAGGTCTCTCCCCTTCCCTAAGGCCCCTTCCCTGGCATTATTATTGCTTCTAAAATTGTAAGTGTAGTGTGAAATGGCCAATTCACACATGTGCCATGTTTTGCACATTGCCTGAACCTGTTGGAACATGATTTTCCAAAGAATGATGAGAGTAATAAACATCTTCTGGCAGAGGCTTGCAAAATCTGCACACATTTTACTCACCCAGTAATGGGCCATAAAAATCTTTGAGAACTGCAGGAGAAAGCAACATACATACACATGCATATATTAAAAAAAGAATTGTGAACTCAGTGGAACGTTGCTTTTTTAGATATTTAGAAAAGGCACACATAGCAGGAGAAAACTACATACATGCTTAGCAACACTCATAATAGTCAGAGAAATTAGAGTGTTCTAGTTTCTAAAACCAGGTTTTATGGGAGAGCTTTCAGTGAGCCAGTCTCAGCAGTTGCCTCAACTGGATCCTAGGTTTGAGTCCTCCACGTGGGTTGCAGCAGTGCTGTAATAGCAACTATGCAGGTAGAAGAAAACTCTCTACCAACCTACTACAAGGATTACTTGCACTTTCACTGGATGACCAATATGAAGGATCCCCAGGATTTACTCTGCTTCACTAACCAAGTCTAAACCTTCCTGGAAGGGTTCCAGATTTTTTACAGCCTTTAGAGTAAAGTAGAAATCATTGCATTTTTTTGGAAAATCAGTCTGATGTTAGTTAAAACTTTCCAATTGTCTTCTCATCAGCACTGAAAATCATCAGAAATGTTAGAGATCAGAACTACCTCTTTGCTCTTTGCTAAAATATTTGCTGAATGTTTTACGTACCAAGTCTGAGGACAGCATGGGAAGTCCAATGCCACAGTGTTCTTGTAGTTTTGGCCCCCTCATTTGACTTGCTTTTAGAAGAGTTATTGCTAAACTGCCATGGTCTTTCCAGAAACACAGGTAATAGGAACTGCTGTCACACAAAGCGTGTCACCTCCTGGGATGAGGAGGTATCTGACAGCATTACATTACTGACACACAGCTGGGTTTCCTCCAAACCAATGTCCAATCAGAGGGATAATGAAATTGCTGTGGATTTTCTAAAGCTGAGAGATGAAATTCAGCTTTTATGCCAGAACAATTCCACCAGCAGATCAGGAAGCTCTTGGTGACTTGTATGTAAAACACAAGCAAGAGTGGGGAAAAGAATTCAAATTTTTTAAAGTGAAAACTCTGATCACTTTTCTCAGTTATTCAGATTACCTACTTACACTGTCAGTGCAGTAGGGCAAGATTTTGCTTACCAAAGAACCAATTTGAAGCCTGAAATTGTAAAGTAATTGACATTCTACATGCTGCTGCTGCTTCAAAGAGACTGGGGGACTGCAGCTCCTGGTGTTGCCAGCAGCATGTAGCAACTGTTTCCTGCATTTGCTAAGAAGCTCTGAACATGCAGAGAAAAACTGACTGGATGACAACTAAGGTAATTGGTGTAAAAAGTATAGTTTTGCTATGAAGTTAATGAATAGTCTTATGTGCACAGGAGAACAAGTCTTTTTTTTTTTGCTTTCTCATTTTAGGAAATTATTTTGGATCATGAAAGTAACACTTGTACTTAAACAGGATGAGCTCTGAATCAAAACTAGTAAACAAACACATGGGGGGAAAAAATGGAGGAAAACAATTTTTTGGCACTGAAATGAGTGCAATCAACAGGGCTTAACCAAATAACAGGATACTCCCCTGTTCTATGTTAGGGATGTGGTGTTCAGTCACAGCCTTCCTTCATTGCTTCTGAACAGCTCATAGTCCTTCTCTCTCAGATAAAACTTTGCTTTGAGAGTTTTTAACTACTAGTGACTAGCAACAGGTCAGTTAAGTGACTAATTCCTGGTGTCGAAACAAACCAAACGTGTCTTCAATGAAAAGTTGGGTAGAACACAAAAAAGCTTTGTCATGTTTTTTATCTTGTTCCTCCTTGCATGTCAATTATGTTAAAGTTGCGTACCAAATTTCACACCAAGGACTGCTAGATCGAGGAACTCTTCCATGTGTCCATTTTCAAAAGTTCCTCCAGCTGCCCAGTGGCACGTGTCCCACAATCTCACACAAACTGTCAACTATCAACAAAATCTAGATCTTTCATTGTACTTTTCCTGAGACTTGCTGTGTCTGGTTTTAATTTATTTATTTGTTCTTTCTCTTATAATAAAGTTGAGGGCCATGCCACGTAGTAGAGGTAACAGAATGCATTCTTGTTTGACACTACCATGACCCTGAAACATGGGCTCTTTCACGCTCCTGTGAACTCCTAATCATGACTTTTATTTCTCTTTTACATAACACAGTATTTTAAGAAGTTCAGTTATGACAATGGTGAAATATTTTCTTTAGATCTATGAAATGTATGGGTAGATTTTGTCTTTCGGGACTTTTTTCAATTTTATTCTTAGAGTGAAATAGGAGTTATATATGCTATTCTGAAGTCCAATGTATCTTCCCTTAACATTTCCCAAAGGGTTTATCTTAGTTCAAGATAGTATTACAAATAAGTAATTATAACTGAAAGAACTGCCACACCTTTGCAACCATTCCAACACCTTGGATCAACTTTTATTCAGGACTTTGTCTACAAGGACAATATGTAATTATTCTAATAACTTTATCCAGTCCCCTTCTTTATTGAGATGTTCTGGGAATTTATCAATGATAACATTATCTCAGACGGTCAACATTTTCCCAGTGATAAGGCTTCACTTGCACTTTTCCAAAGTTTTATCTTTTGATTGTATCTTGAATAAAAACGACAACAACAACAAATCAGAAACTATTAGAAACCAGTATCAGTTGAAAAGTAGAAATGGTGACAGTCCTCCAGAGAACCTAGTTTATCTTCTATAGGGGAGAACAGCTCCATAGTTTATGAGTTTTGCAGGTTCAGAAATAATTTCCTCAGAAGCTTCAGTATCCTACTCTACAAGAACAAAATTATTTTGGGGGTACTGTGATAGGCAGTGCCATACACAAGAGTTTCCAAAGAATATATCTATGATCGAAAATTATCTAATGGTCCAAAAAAAAAATCCAAACAGAAAAAAAACTTTTGAGATTCAGAAGAGAGAATTAGTTGAGTATGACTAAAAATCTACCTGATCATTAAGTATAATATGAGCATAAGAAAGAAACAGATTGACAATTAAAAGGAGAAGAAAAAATCCATTTTTTCAGCATATTCTTCACTATGTTTTTTTGCTAGTCTATTAATATTTAATAATAATGACCATATATTAATCATATACAGAGAGACTGTTCTGAACTTTAGGAAATGTGCTTTTTTGATTTTCATACTCTGAGCTTTTCAGTTTCTTTGTCTTCCTACTCTAAAATATTCTGTCTCTGCGTCTCACACTCCATTTTGTAACACAAGAAAGTTCTGTCTTATGGAATTTCCAAAAGACAGACATATATTATTTACATCTGTAGCTACCATAAGAAAATGTGCTTTTTCTTTTTTCCCCAGTATCTTTTTCTTCAGTATTTTCAGTGCAAAGTTTCATGAATAAGCACACATTATGAAAAAGACCCCTACCAGGAAATACCACAAGAAAGCAGGAAGGTCTTTTCATGTTAACTAACTGTTAAGCATGTTTAGTCAAAAAAAAAAAGAAAAAGCCCACAGGAATGCTTTTTGTTGTGGCATTCATTAAGAACAAAGGCATAAGCCAGTCTCTCAGCCCGCCTGTTTTGACAGATTTGAAACCCAGGCAGTTTCATTAACCCTGGCTCTTGCGAATTTACCCATTGCAGTAATACATAGTGCAGTTAAAGACGATCCTTCAAAATAATTATATGGTTAAAACTGGATCACAATTCCCTTAGTTTAAGAGGTTCCTTTATATTGCAAAGTGTTCCAAAGTACAAAATAAGAAGTACCACTGTGTGTGGATTTGTTCTAAAGTGCTTTTAAACATACATTTTAACTGCTATTCCTACTTTATTTCATCACCAGAATTACTGAATCTAAACACATTTGTTAATGCTAAGAAGCCTCGTGGTAACGAACCTAGGTAATGTTTCATCTAAGTCAGAAAGTTTGTCAAAGGGCAGTATATTTGACCACTAATTTAACTACAGGGCAGTTAACATATTTTCATCTTTCCAAATTTGCATGTCTAAAATAAACACAAGGAAAGAACACTCAGAAATGCAGGGGTGAACAGCTAGTAAAAGTGTCTGTTACTACTTTCTACAGAGGCACTGAAACAGTGATACTTTGATTGCACACCCATAAATATTAAAATGAAATTGTCTAGCTACTGATTGAACACAAAAATCAAGTAGGCTGCAAACTACATGCACAGGTGTCAACAGTACAAAAAGTGGTATTGAATAACCCAACATACTATTGCCTTGTTCAACACTGGCCGGGTTGAACTGAAAACCCTTGGCTGCCCTGAGCTACGTGACATCACTGAAGTTATGCCAGTGGCTATATAGGATCAAGCCCTTAATACCATAGAACAGTAACTACATCTCAGAAAACAAGAAATATGGCCTCCTTTAGAATTGTAGGGAAGGAAAATATTGGGTCTCCAGTATGTGCATAACATTGATAGGCCTATACTCGCATGGCCTAAATTCCTTTTAAGTGATTGTGTCTACAGTTTCGCATGGGCTCAGCACCTCTTAAGGTCTAGATAAGAGCCAATAGGTAATGTAAGGCTCAGGGACAAAGTGAAATTTTAACTCTGTGAATCCAGACACTATTGAAAACAGGTGATATTGTTATCTTCTTTTCACCTGTGTAATATAAGCATTTCCTTAACTTGTTGTTTGACATTAACAGATAAAATGTATGAGAAAGCCCACTCCATCTGTTCAAGAGTTTTCTTATTATTCGTCCCACGGGTAAGAACTGAAAGCTACAGCACTTACTCATTATGGTTGCAGTGGCTGGAGCATGGGAAAGTGTAAAATACAGATTTAAGAACAGACTCCTGATAAAGAGATATTCTGGATCTAATATACAATACGGCCCAATTCTAACACTGCTCAGTAAAAGATTTTTCTTGCCATGAGACAAATAAACAGAAATATATACAGGCACAAAAATAGCCCATTTTGAAACATATGTCAAGTATTTTCTTAAGCTTCCAAACCCTATAAATTTCAAAATGTGCCTGAGGAAAAATAAAATTTACCACACATCATTTTTTGCATAACAAATTTGTAAGCCATGATTTTTTATAAATTAAGGTGCTTTTCTCAGAATACAATTGTTTAAATTTTATGCATGTATACTAGATCCTGAGAGATTTAGGGAACACTTGAACTTACTTATGGAAAGGACCACCCTATTTATTGTAAACAGGTAGGCATGGTTTGTTTTTGTCTTTTCTTGCAGAACATCAGTGAGGAGGTTCTTGTTCCAAATAAAGTATTAATTATTTAAATACATTTGCTGAAAAAAAAATCAGACCTCAGACTATACTGATGAACATTTCCTTCAGTACTTGCTCCTTGTTATTCCAGTCCACTTGGACAAATTTTCAAAACAGGAAATGAGGACGGATCCTGAAACACCTAGATGTGTGGTAGCTTATTTTTGCTTAGAAACCAGCCTGGAGTAACAAATGTCAGGCAAGAAGTAACCAGTAGAGATTTTCTGTCTATCTGGTGCAGAAATATCTCTTGTCCTGTATGAAAATCAGGATTCAAATCAGGTAAAACACAGTTGCAGCAGAAGACCACACTTCAGCCCCTGAGGAAAAGCACTTGAGTGAGACTGGGAGGCTGCAGAGAAGATGAACTATATGGCACTGCTGTTTGTATGGGCAAAAAGTAACTTGAATGAGATCAAGAGTATAATTAAAACATAATCACAAAAAACTTTAGTGAATGTTTCAGCATTTGATGAATCCCATAAAAATGAAAAAGCATCAGCTGCCAGCTTCTATCTGGCAAATCACTTGTTGTGAAGACAACAGCCTGAAGTAGCTCAACAAACGTGAGCTGTCACTACCCTGTTATGAATAATGCTTTCCAGTCCAGAACAGAACAGCCAGGTAAAGCATTAGCAGGTGATTGATTCCCATCATCATGGGACTCACTCTAAATACATTTGGTATTTAAATAGGAACTAGCCATTGACTGTAATCCCTTGTGCCACACTTGTCCTGCAAAAGGATAACAACAAAAGGCTAGTGCAGTATTTGTCAGGATACTCTCACCGTCTTCTCTGTCCCTACAGGCAGTGACTGTAAATGTCTGTGACTTCAGGTCAGTTCGTGTTGTGATATTACTGTGCACACTCCCAGAGGGAGCTCTGCAAAAGGACGTTTGCATTCATGTTAAGAGAGAGAACTCAGCTGCCTTCCACCGGCACCGACCAGAGAAAAAGCTGAAGGATATAAACATACTGCAGAATGTTTGGTCACAGATTAAGGCCCTTTTCACAAGGGAATGAACAAAGCAAATAACTGAAATAATAGATAGTGGTGAGGCCTCATTGTTCAGGTAAGAAAAGGTACATGCTCATCAACTGAGTCACTGTTAACTCTTTCTGGGCAAGAGTCTAAATCACTGTCACCATCTATCTTTGCCTACCCCCAGCTGCTTCTCCTTGTACACCACCCACTGTTTACTTCCTCACCTGTGTGCTTTACATCCTCTGCCACAGCACCCTCCTGTATTATTTACTATCACTCCCAGTGTAAACTCCAATGTCCCACCTTTTCCTTCAAACACCTGTAACAAAACTGTCCAGCACGGAGAACAGCCTCTCAACATCTTGGGGTGAGCCCCATTGCCTTTACCACCTACCTGTCATTCAAACACTGATTCCTCGCTTACCTGGACACACAGCCCCTGGCCTATGCTGCTCCCTTTAAACATACAGCCTGTAGTACGGCACTTGGGTTCTCCCTTGCAGTTAAATGCTTGTATCTGTCCATCTCACTGATATGCCTTTTTAACCTTTCTAAATGAAAATGAACTACAACTGCATAAACCTCTTTAGGAAAGTGTTAGGTTTACTTACAGAGCTGGGCTGTTTAAGCCATACAACTACTGTATGTAAGCAAGGCCTAAATATGGTAATTTCACAGTATCAATGAAATCTCAATAAACTAAACATTTCATTAAGATTTAAAAAAACCAAACAAACAACAAAAAAACCCTAGTTGATGAATAACACAAAAACCCAAACACATACAGGCATTTCAAATCATGCACCCAAGCACCCCTCTAGTACCCACTGTGCAGAAATGTTTTAATTTGTGTTAAAACAGCACAACTGTACTCAGTCTTGATCCTGCAAATACTTACAAATATATTTTACATACAAGAATTTGAAGGAAAAAATCCTTCTTGTTACAGATGCAAACACATAGAGCCCGTAATGATTTTCATGATCGTTTGATATTTGTTTGTTATTAAGAATCATATCAATATCTGCCTTGAATTATGACTCACTATTTAGCAAAATTCCATTTTATTTCCCTATAGAACAGAAAGGCTGATGAGAAATTGCTTAAAAGACCATCTCCCTCAGTAACCAATTCCAGACTGCTTGTGTGACATTTCCCTGGGAATGCAAAGGAAAAACTGAAAAAGAGAGTAAATTCACTTGAGGCCTCTTCTCTGAGCTATGAGCAAATGAATCCCTGTTTGTGGTTCTGCTGCAGGCTTAGAATATGGTAAAGTTGTGGGATTAGCAGAAATCAGACATTCCTGTCTCAGAAATGGAAACTCCACTTAGTATATTCAGAAGAAGAAGATGCAAGTAGAGAAAGTTTTGAAAAATACCATTCTGTAATTTAAATCTGTCTGGTGTGGGTCTAAATATACAGTTCTGGCCATTCTCAAAGAATGTCAGCAGGGGTATTTACCATGGGCACATCTGCATGAGATTATACACAGACAGAACATTTTTCCTAACTAAAAAAAAAAAAAAAAAAAAATTATTATCGTCCTTTAGGCATAATTTTGTTCTGCATTAAATGAATGCAACAAAATACTTGTGAAAGCTTTATAAATATGTAGACATTTCTTGATACAAAAGAAAAAAATCATTTCTGAATTAACACAGTAACACAAACCTGTAGAAGAAAAAATATTGCTTTGGAGATTGTTTTCTTAAGGACAATCAGAAAGTCATTACTTTTAAACCTCCAGAAAGTACTGTTAATGCCATATACAGCCAAATACTGAATGGCATAAATGACACTACAGAGAACAAATAGTAGCATAAAAAGCCAGCATTTACCAATTAGTCAGTCTACATAAAAGCGTACACTGTGATATGGCAATTACAGAAGAAGTACTTACAACAGACATGTAAGAGGGATAAAACCAAATGAAAATGCAGCACTAGAAAGTATGAGAAAAACATTTTAATATGTACACCTACAAAGAGTAAAATACACACCAGAAGTATATAATCAAACACTGTTTGCTTAAAACAGAGTACTGAACAGACCAAGGAAGAAGAAAACCAGGAACTAGCCTTATGTAATCTGACTATATAATAAACATAATGACTAGTGTATTTGAGATTTGCTGTTATTACTTCTAATTTGCTCGCCAGACTGTCTTTTCTCTAACACATTCAGTATGTGACGCTACACTGAAAATATGCAATATTGCAAATCCTTTTAATGGACTTCTTGGAAGTTTCTTATAAAATCAGAAACAAGGAACTTGGATTTTAATTAATACAGCATAGATGTCATATCTTTCCCACAGATTCAAGCACTGGTAGGAAATTCAAGATGACATCTGGATGAGTTGGACTTTTTTCAGTTCAAGCTCTGTACCACTGAAAACATTTGGGTCACAGAAATCTTTCTAGATAGCAAAGAATTTCATTTAAAAAATTAGTTTTAAAATCTTCCAAACTTCCGCAGCTAAGAGAAAACATGTTTTGGCCATGGTTTTCAGCAAGCTAAGCCGTTCTGAATTCTGCAGGCTTGGTATGTCATTACAAAGACACATCAGATTTGATTATGTTGTCGTGTTGCATCCCTCAGCAGTTCATTGACAGACTGCAGGCTCTTGATCCAGTTTTTGTGCTCCTTTCTAAGTTTCTCTTTGAAAGCTCCAGGGCCAAACAACTGTGGATACTGACAGCATTTATTTTCATGTGAATAAGCCCTTAGCTATTTCACTGGCTCTTGGACTCTGTTTTGTGAAAGACAGAGGACAGGAAGAGCCAGCCCATCAGTGCCAAACAACACTTAGATTATTTGGTTCCTCCAGTATTTGATTACATCAATTCTTGATACACAAAGTCTGACATGAAATGTTGAGGGTAAACCCCTACATCTCAGTTAAACCAGTAGTATAAGAAGCTCCTTTAGGTAAGGATTTTCAGTTCTATTTAAAGCTTATTCTCATTCAGGCTTTAAATGGTATGTACAAAATATCAACCCTTCAATATGCCTGTGTAGCCTATCTTAAATACTTTTGAAGTTGCAGTCAGTTTACTGGCAATTAATTTTCAGATGCCTTCATATGAAGCCAGTGGGGATCATCTAAACATCCACACTGATCTTTGCCTAAGAGACATCACCCTCAATGAACTGTGATCACGCAGGTTCTCCTACCCTGTGCCATTTGAGTTATATGAAATAAAAGCAACACTTCTAGATTTCAAAATTAATTTCATCATAGTCAGAACATAGACTCAAGATGTTGCATGAGCTGGGCACATGTGCATGAGCTGGCACTATTTTAACCATGCCCCAAATGCAAGCTTATTACAATTTTAAGACACAATTTACCCTGAGCTAATGTCTCAGAGGTTGTTCAACACAAATGAAGGACTGAAATCTTCCCTATGTTTCTTTTTTTGTTGGGAATACAGCTGATGTAACTACATCGAGATTATTTTTATGCTCATTTCCATAGGAAAATGAGCTGTATACTTCCTGAAGATCTTTCTGTCACAATATGCAGGAACAGAGGTCACACTTCTCTAGCTTTTCCTTAGATTTTGAGGCCATTAAATGAGTGTGGGATCCTCATTCAAACTTCCTTTACTGTTAGTAACAGTTCCTAGGGAGACGTCTCTTCAAAGGCACTTTCAATTTTCCTACTGTGTCTGAGTTTTAATCAGAATCTAAGAGTATGAATGCCACTATTAAGCCCCTGCTATAACAGCCTTAATTCGTGCTGCTTTAGCTAAGCAATATTATCACACTAATGTTAGCATTTACACTTATATAACAAGATATTTGTTTGTGTCTGTTATTATAGCCACATATATTTTTAAAAATATTTTGGACAAAATTAAGTTTAAATTTTAAAAATTATTTTAAAATGCACTAGTTTCCTTGTTCTTCTAAACAAAATATAGCCAACCAAGTTATTTTTAGCCTATTTTTTGACATTCTGTATTTCCCTTTTTTCTTTACTAATAGTTATCATCATGTATCACATCTATTTGAGGCCTGCAGTATTTTGTGTCAGTAATCAAACAGTATCCTGGGTAAAGTTAACTTTATAAATAAAGAAAAAGTACTTTAGTCAAACACCATAACAGAACTAAATTCATCACCATGAAGAAATGTTTAGAAAGAGCCTTATAATCTCTGCCCATTCCAGTGAAAAGATTTCATTCAGCTACAGGATGACACTCAGCTAGTATATGATTGCCATTCTCAACAAATCAAAGGCCTACTTAAATCTTATTTCTTTATAGTATGTTTTATAGAACTGGGATATTTGTCCTGTTTCACCAATACCTTTAGTATCCTTGTGCAACCAACATGTTCTGCTTCCTGTCTTCTTAACTACACTTTCCATTTTCATTTTCCTTGAGCTCAACAATGCTTATAAAACACAATTTTTAGAAGTTGCAGTAACATAGGTAGCATGGCAAAGGAAACTCCTAGGTCTTTCTCCCAGCAGTCACATCATCTAATCCCTTCCATAAAATTCCTCTCTTGCTCCTTCTTGAAAGCAGTTAGATTTCTTACCCCCACTGCTGTACTTTAGCCTATTTCTTTCACATCTGATTGTGAAAAATCTCTTATTTTTCACCTGCTCATGGCTTGTTTATGTATGTTCATTCTTCTGCCAATATTGTAATTTATCTTTAAAAACTCTTTTCTGTCCATAGCTTTATAGGTCTTTCCATGTAAATATATCTCTTATCTTCACCTCCACTGTTGACTGATGATCAATGTACAGTTTATGCTGGCAACTTCCTGTTACACTGTCAGTAAATTTCAGCAATTAGTCACTCATCAATTACATTGAGGATTGTAATGAGAAGTCAAAAAGTTACAACAGATCCAGAAAAAGAAAGTTACTGAAAGTTACTTCATTCACTGTGGTAGTATCCAATTATATCTGTGATACATTTTTATCCCAACATATAAATTGTCCTTATCCTTTACCCCCATCAGTGGGAAACAAAGAAAGATGAACTCATGCAAGATAATTTGCTTCATGTTAGTCAAACTCCTTTACAAATTTCAACCTCCTGTGTTCTGCAATATTTTTAGCTGCTCATAGTCCCAATTCCAAAAAGACCCAACGTGTATTCGTTCCAAAGATAAAAACTTGCAGATAACTTCCAAAATACATTACTACTCAGTTAGCTGAAAGTGTCTATGTTCATTTTGTGTGTATTACAATCTGGTTTTTTCTAAATTTTTAAAAGCTAGATGGCAATTTCAGATATTAAGATGAAAATACAAATGTACAGGAGGGGCATGGACCTCAGGATTCTGCCAGCATTCATTATTAGTGCAGAATCTTTTTTTGTTGTTTTTTAAATTATTTTAATTTTCAGAGCAATTCAGCAATTCAAAACTGATTACCAACACTGAGCCCTCGGAAGGCTCTGAGCTCATCTAAAGTTTGTGTACTGCATGAGGTTGAAAGTGGAATTGTATCTTGTCTCCGGAAACTATGTAGAAGCCAAGTTTCATTGGTTTTTCTCTGACATACATTTCCATTTCCATTAGTAAGTATTTCATAGTACCCTCTATAATCTGGGTTCTTATCCTTCTGGTCTCCATATATTATAGCAGTATAAACAAAAACAAACAAAGTTAAAGATGTGAATGAAATCAACCTTAGAAATCACTAAATGCATATGTGTGTGTATGTATATACGTGTGGAAGGAGAGAGGGAGAGAGATAGGTATATATATATGTGTGTCTGTGTGTATATATGTGTATGTATACAAATATTGCCAAGCATAAATACCGAGCTGGTAGGTCTTACGTCTCAGATCCTTTGTACTTTATGCAGTGTAATGATAGCATCTGAAATACTTAGTGCTTTGCAAGTCCTGACAAATAACAAGAAAGCATGTTTTCTTCCTGCTTCATTAGAGACACTAGTAGTTAATGTTTATAGAATATCAATAATGCAGTTTGCAGTTCTGCATAATTAAAGACACCCTATGTTAATAAAATAACTTGGAAAGAGAAAGCAAAGTACAAGATATAAATTCTCTGATGCCTTTGGCCTAATCTTAGGCAAGTTTAATTACAATGATGTCGCTGTGCTGTACCCTACAAAAATATTTTTTGTCACTTAAACTTATCAAAGTATACTCTCATTTATGACATTTGTGAGAAAGAGCAAACAATATAATAGCCCACAAGTGGATACTTACAGTTTATGGATTACTAGAATACACATTTGCAGTAGAAGCTCATGGAAATGGAGGAAGCTTTCTGATGCACTGAACTGCAATCCATTATTTTAAGGATCTTCTGATAAATAAAAGAAGCTAGGAAATTCCGAGGGAGAAGTAAAATGCCATCTTTATGTTGCCTTAGACTCTGATGCCTATACAGAGAGAAATCTTTTTGTGTGTTTTGAGCAGAACTTTTTGTTGATTTCAGAAGAAAAATTTGTGTCCAACAGGAAAGTGACTGAATCTGTTCCATGGAAAATGAAATAAATCATGTTTCTGAGATTTCTCAGTAATGACAATCTGCAATATCTTGGTATGATGTTTTGTCATTTCATTGTGACACTACTATTTTATTGCAGTGGACTATTACTACAGACAATAATTTAATGTAGCTTTCTAGATCATTAATTTAATTATAGTTGGGCAGCTCACTGTTGGTTTGAAGTTTTTTTGAAGGAGGAGAAAAAAGCAGGAGAACAGAGTTGGTTTCTGCTTTGACCCTCTTTCTGCTTCTCTTAAAAGGAAGGAAAAAAAATCTCAACAAATAGCGCACCTGAAAGCCAGTACTCATGGGCTATATTTTGTTCACGTAGAGCTCAGTCTACAGCCTCTGTAAGTCACTAACAAGTAAGAAAAGTTTACTGAAAAAGTGCTCCAGTTCCAAGTCACACAAAGCAATATGATGATGATAAACAAAGGTAAGTACTGTAATAATGTCATAATCCCTCACATGCACCACCATCAAAGAGATGAATAATATAAAATGTAAAAATAAAGAAAAGTGAGGTGAAGGAAGTTACTATGCAGATCGGGGGAAGAAATTAGGAAAAAATAATGAACAAAAAATAAATGTTTTTTCTTTACTCATGAGTAGTTGAAAGAAATTTACTGAAGAAGTAAAAGCAAGCTGCCTTTTGATAACATACTCTCATAACCCTCAAATTGTACAATAAGTTGTCTATAGAGGCCCATGTTCCTCTAAGTTATGTCCTCATTCTCACTTCCCTAATTTCCTCTTCCTGTTTGTTACACTCATTTACTATATTTGTATTAAGTTAGCCTTGATCCTACAACTGACTTTTTCTACCTGCTTGCTGCCAGTTGCAGGATCTAAAACCCAGGCTGTGTGATCTTGAGGCAAAAACTCAAGTCTCCAGGACATTTGTACGCTGTCCCAAAAGGGCCCTCTCTGATTGGGACCTCTGGGCAATACCATAGGCACATGAGCAATGCCGATCAAGGCCCATAGGATGGAAGGACGAGTTAAACCCAAGGTTACCTACTGAAGTGATTCCATAGAAAATGGTTAGGGTCAAATTGTTTTTTTGTTTATTTTTGGTCTGAGTAGTCTGTAATCAATCCGTAAAAGTAAAATCTTGCAGTAATGTAAGGGTAGGTATGAAAAATTCACTCCAGTAATTCTGAGTAAAACATCACCCTTGCAAGGTTTGAGGATTTAAAATAAACCCTTAAAATAAGCAGGGCATGAAAGTAGCAGGTAAGTGGAAACATACTGGGGAAAAAAAAACAAAAAACAAAACCACAATTAATAAATGAGAAATATTTAGTAGATACAACTCTATTCTGCCACAATTTTTTTAACAACAGGATCTTAGCTCTTTTTATAGGCGTGAGTAGATCTATGAGAATAAGACAAGTTTTGTATTTTGAATAACATGCAAATAGCAGAAGAGGTAGAGTTGACAGAATTGCTGTTTCAGGTCAGTCTGAAATTGCTCCTTTTGCTAAACAAAAGGTTTTAAATCAAACTGACTGTCTATTTAACATAAAACAATTGGAGATCAGATTGATGTTTCTTAGCAGACAGTTTAAATGGCAGGTGTCTTTCCTTTTAAATGTAGGTCAAGCTTGAAAAGGTGTTACTTTTGCAAAGAAAAATCTATATAGTAATTTGAAAAATATTAATACAAAGCTTTTATAATCTCCCTCATTTGTAATTTCCTGAAACTATACATGAATTTGGGTCAGATTTAATACTAGGTTTATTCCCCTGAGACTCCATTTACATTTTTCTTTCTACAATTTAATACCTGCTGAGGAAGAAAATTCTTAACTGTTCTTATGAATGGGCAATTAAGTTAGGTCTTCTAACATTAACTCTGCCTTCCTTGTCTGCATAATATTCACAGATACCTTTGTTTTCCATGAAAACACACAATCGTGATGGAATACAAAATTTAGATTAATTAACCTTCTATATCACAGGTAGTGCTACATACCTTTTCCTGGTGCTTTCTCAACGTAACCAAGCTGAAGTGATTAGAGATTTGACAGTGAGAAGAGCAGTTTGTAATCTGGGTTGCTGCTCCTTGCAGTTTTAGCCCAAATCTACACCTGGCTTCAAAAGCTACTTCTGAACCATCTCCAGCTCCATCCCATAACTGTCTGTCTACAACAATTAAGCTGCTCTGCTCCATCTTAGTTGAGTTCATCTAAAAACCCTCTTCTGGACACTAGGTCTTCAAGTTGGATGCAGAGTATATAAAATCCTTACCCTGTTCCAGGAAGGAAAGAGACACACAGTAATTAACATTAAGCTCGTACTTTCACCTTCAGTGAAAATTTAGTATGATTTTTTTTCCTTCATACTGATTTTTCAATATTGCTAGAAAATCAGTAAGATTTTTAGTGATCTGCCATGCAAGTAATACAGGAGGAATCTGTAAAACAGAAGTTAACTTGTTTGTTGGGATTTTTTGTTGTTGTTTTCTAAGTTTTCCCTGGATGAATAAGGGTAAGCAGTTGTTTTATGCCAGCGCTTTCTTGTTTTTCCTCTTACAACATTATCTCCTATCAAATACAAATCATGGCAATGTCCATTAGCACAGCAAGAAATTTCAAAGGATGACTCCAAGGCATTTATATCAGTTACTGGAAAAAACCCACATCATGTAAGCCTTTTGGGCTATTTACATTAAAATAAGACTTATGAGAAGGAATTAAGTTCACAAACAGATGATAATGAGCAACAGAAAGTAGAATTTTTTTCTGGGAACAATGGATAATACCCAGAGTATATATCCTCATTAACATGCTTTTTTATTACAAAGCTTAGTTATTTTATATCCTTGAAGCAAAGCACATATGTTTACAGTACGGTACTCAAGAATTTATTGGTAAATGCACTTCTACAATCAGAGGTTTTATACTCTCCCTATGCTTCCCTTGTTGAAACAACTAAGAATATTACTTTTGAGCTAAGTGTCCAAAGGAAAAAATTTTTGCACAAAGAACTAGGTTGATGCTATACAAAAGACAAAGACTTATTTCATGTTTGAATTTAAACTGTGGAAAAGAAAACACTGCTAATCCAGAGGCTGGTGGTCTTTGTGAAATGTTTCTAACTCCTGCTTTTTTACAAATTAAGGAACTCCAATAACTCCTATAAAGATTAAAATTCTGTATTTTTCTACTTAATCACTAACCATCATGGACCTCAATGTTCATTCAGTGAAACAGAAACAATTTGATGCTTTGGTGATGTGAAGTTTAGAGTTTGTGAAGTGCTGTAGCAGTATAATATATTCTAAGATATAGCATAAGTAATTAATGAAATTATATTTATCTGGCTTGTCAGAATTTATTTTGCATATTTTTAATCCTCCAAACATTTACTCTTTATTGCTGGAAAGCAATATTTATTATACTTCAGAGAGAGATGACAGGGAAGAAGTTAAAACTGCTGGAGTTGATTCAATGAAGCAAAACATATCAAATATCTGAAAAGCACATTAAACTAAAGTCTGATCTAGCAAACTGAAAAACACTGCATGTTTCATGTGGGTCAAGGATAATCTAATGAAATTGTATTTAAGCAATGTAACATTGGTTTAGAGATGGAACAATTCAGTCACCGATGAACACCATGGCAACTTACCAGTTCTACCCATCTCATTTCTTTGTTTTCTTTTTCTCTTTTTCTTTAATCTCTTTACTTTGCCCTCTCAGCATTCCCTACATGCCACCCAAATACATTTTTCTTACACAAATGAGTCGTGTCTTTAGAGAAAACATGTGAAGTGCTTTATGGCCACAAATGTCAAAGCACTTTACAAAAGAAAGCAAGTATTATTAGTGTTCTGATCATGCAAAGGGGGGGAAATGAAGCAGGCAGAGGTGAACTGATCAAGTAAAAACCACACAACAAGCCAATTTCACTATCTATAATAGAGTGACAGCATTGTGTAACCTAAGACAGTGACATCCATAGGACTCCTCTTAATCATTTATACAGTCACATTTCAACATTGTAGATTCAACATTATCTACACTGTAGATAGAAAAAGGGAAGCTCACCTGAGGAAAATTCAAATATTATTATTGAGGTATAGACCTGCTTTGCAACATTTCCCCTACTAAGACAAGCAGATGTCATGCTCACCTCCTACAAGGTGACACAAGCAACTGTGTTGTTCCACAGAAAACACTTGCACCTAGCCTTGTCTTAAGCTTTGAAAAAGAAAATGTCCCAAACCAGCGTTAACCACTCTTAGTGTCTAATACTGATAATATTTGTCAAAGTGTTTGCATGTTCAAAGAGTTCCTATGAGAAATCTAACTATTCCCCAACACAAAAAGACCAAAAATTATTTGCTCACTTGAGGTTTCAACTGGGTGAAATTATATCATGTCATGGAAAAGTAATATATTAAAAGGAGGCATGCCCCCTCTTGATCACGTCTCTATTTGATAATCAAGTTTTACCAGCACTAGAAGAAACTCCTGAAATTATAATACAATATAATTTATCATATTATAATCTAATGCTTTAGGATTTTATCTCTCTTATATCTCTCAGTAGTTTTTTTGCATAGTAAAGTTCATTTTCATGAAACACACAGTACTACGGAACGCGTCTCTTCCTGAAATTAGAAGTATCAGTAGCAGTGATGCTAAAAGTGAAATCAAGAAGAATTGCAATCCTGACAGGCAGGAGAAGTGAGCTTTTTAAAGTTTAAGCAGTCTTATTTTCACTCTAAGCATCTATACAAACATAGGAAAGGATTAGGCAGTTACATTGCCTTAAATTAAAGTGATAAAAAGGCAGTATAAAGTAGCATATACCAGTCTGATACTAAGCCATCTTATCAACTATTTCTTTTTATTGAAGGAAAATTTTAAATTTTGCTCAACTGAAATGGGTACACTGCACTGAAAAGAACACGTTGCATAGCTCAAAATACATACAAACACATGTAAAAATCAGTGGGAATGTTTCCATTACTACAGTGGTCTTTGTATCCCTCCTATAAAGTCTCACGCAACTAATACAATATTCTGTCTTAAAACTGCCAGGATAAAAATGCAGACTTAGTATTCTGACCCAGGGATTTCGCAAGGGTGAATCCCCCATCTCATTTAAGCACTGCATTACCTGAAAGCTTAGCACTGTGCTGATGTAAATAATCAATGTTGCATTGTTTAGAATTCTGTCACAAATCTTTGAGATTCTTTGCCAGTTCTTGCTCTTCTCAGTGCATGGCATGTCAGGCTGATGAAGGAAGGCTTGTAAACTGGGAAAAGATTTTAATTAATTGCAAGATTAAAGTATTGTCATGAAACAGATGAATAGTTCTCATGAGTCCTCACTAGGCTTCCAAAGCAGCAGTGTCAAGCAGAAGCTTCTGTATCTACAGTGCTTCTGCTCAATTTCCCAGAAAACACAACCCAGCAGCACGTCCTGCTTGTACTGTTACCAGCCAGCATCCTGTAAAACATACCGTGCAGGCTGCAAGCAGAATCTTAACCTGGACCTTTTCTCCATGCATTATGGCAAGAAACAATACAGTATTTTTCATTTAAAGGTATAGTACACTTAAAAATACAAATCTGGTTACAAACAATATCCAGACATACTGTATTATTGTAAGTGTACTCTAGATATATTGTAGTAATTCCAAGAATAACTTTTTTGATTTAAACTCTCTTCCTGGATATATGCCCTCTTCTTTACCATATGTATTTTTACCACTTCTTTTTTACATCCACCTATTTTACATGTTTTATTACTGGATGCATAACTCAACTGGATGGCAAAAGGAGATAGAGAAGCATTTATTCCAATGAAACTGAAATCATTATATCAACTGTGTGACAGAAGATGTTGATGAGAAGGAGGGGGTGAGGAAGGTTGTATCAGCATCTTCCTTTAACATTTTCAGCACGAGGAGAATGATATTATAATTGATAGCAAAAAACCCAAATATTCATAATTTCTTCCCTACCATAAATAAGCTTAACAAAACAAGTGGTACCAATGGAACTTATATTTAATTTTCTTTTAATTATCTCTAAAAAGGTCAGAGAAGCTCTTTGGTTGGCTGTTTCTGCTAACTCTATCAGCTGTGAAATAGTTAACAGTGCTTCTGTTAGGCTTCCTTCAGAGGCAGCACTCATTTTGATGAAGGGGGCAGCACATAGTATCATGTTCTTGAAGCTACTGTTTCAAACTGTCTGCAGATGTAGACAGACATTAATGCATCTGCCTAGGTTCATCTGACATTTTGAAGGTTATCTTTATAACCATAAGGGCTAGAGGCTTAATTACTTTTGCAATGAAAGCTTACATTCTGAAGCACTATTATACAGCACATACAAAATGAACATAATTATGTTCATAATTATGTTGCAATAATCACATTATACAGTGGTCCTTAGCATACAAGATGCTAAATGTATACCTTAGGTTGCAGAAAAAAAACAGGTGATGCCTTTATGTGTGGGTATAGGCGTGCCCCTCCAATACACATTCGAAATAGCACAGGACCACAGGGCTAAAAACTCCATTTTGCAGCATACACATACAAGTATGCAGAGCTAAAAGTGCAGATCAGGACATCTCCTGTGTATTTTAATGTGAAAGCCCAACTTTCTATTACTGAAGCATTTCCTAGGGTATTTAACAGAAACTGCTTCTGAGACTTGTTCTTTGGAAACCTGGCAAGGCTCAAGAGGACTCTTCAGCTGCTTCATGACAATACTGTAATTGTGCAATTAATTAAAATCCTCTCCTCAAAATAAAACTTCTTCAGCATGTTTCCCAGATGCTGAGTTTCCAAAATATATTAGAAGATTTTGTCCAGCCTGTCTGCTGGATCCCCAAGCCCTCAGGGAACTTTTCTCACCTCTTCCTAGACCTTCAGGTGCTGAACAACAATTTAACACCAGTCCAGTACTAAGGAATGCAGATCACACTTCAGCAACCTGTGCATGTGTTGCCTAACAACCTCCCCCAGGACCAGTGACACAGATCTCCTAAGCATTCAGAAGACTATTTCTACAACGTACCAACATACCAACTCTATGGCTGACCAAAGGCATGGTCAATTTGTATATATCACTGTGAAGTCCACTAGAGTTTTCCACAGTCCTCAGGTGTCCCTGAAATTCACTCTGACAACCAAAGCATGGTACGTGGGGATAATCAGGAAATTCCCTTTGAAAGTACACCTCTTATCCAGGCTGAAATGCTAGTGCAGGTGCACCCATCTAGATGCTAAATTGTCTGGGACCAGTTTGAGGTCCTATGCCTACACACCACTCAGTGTACTTCTTCATGAGTACCATATTACAAGTAGAAAATATTGATAAGAGGAACAGAGACCAAACCAGGTTTACTGTAGGATAAAGGCAGGCACTGCTTCCCAATCAGTAAAGGAAACCATTCATTCGAAATTGCAGCCTTCAACTTCTGTTCTAGTAATACTTTTTATAAGCCTTTTTTTCTCAGTTGATCATGATCTACTGTACAAGTATTGTGTTTATGAAGACACCAAAATTTTAAAAGTGAAAATTTTAACATTTTCTATGCAAATGAAGAGGGACATAAATTGGAAACTGTCGTATGACCTTATTTAGAGAAGTTTCTAATGCTCTTGGTAGAAACGGAAACACTATTGACTTTGAAAGCTATCATCTCATACTCCCTTAGTGTCAATCTAAATGTTCCATAAGGAATTACGTCTGATGCTAACAAGCCACACTTCCTGAGTGTGTTAAATGGATTACTAGGATCAGCCACAGGCTTCTCATACAAGCCCATGGTCTTTCCTCTTTTTTTAATATAAGGTAATGTTTCCTAAAATTAATATCTATATCCCAGCATGTTTTCAAAAAGCCTAAAAGAAGATTAAATGACTTTGTCTTAAGTTGAAACACAAGAAAGTATGGGGCAAGGTATGATAGTTCTTTTAATTCTTATGTGTGCTGTTTTGCTCAACACTAATAAGTTTCAGTCCCACATTTTTATGCAGCGGTGTTAGAATCAGCACATTAATTTACAACGTTTTAGTAAGTAGTGGTTTTCAGTCTATTTTTTTAACTAAGCAAATTACAAATGACATTAAATTTACAAGCTGCTTTCCTGAACTGGATAGTAATCAGTTTCTTAAGTTGGATACCTTTTTAATCTTTAACTTTTCATTTACTCATAAAAATAAATTCCTAAAGAGATAGTGATGCAAACTGTTCTTTACCAAAAACACTGTGTAAGGTTTGATTCTCCTAGACTATACAAATTGTTTAACTTAATATAAGTGATTTGTTACATAGAGGTAAAAAAAAATTAAAGCAACGTTCAAATTTTTGAAAGTTGCCACCTCCTGGCTGGACTTTGACTTAGCAGAACAGTTTATAATATTAACAGAACAATTATAATAGCACAAGAAAGCCACGTAAAAGACTGAGAGGAAGAAGATCAAAGGAGGCTTATATGTAAGATAAGATGGAAGGCTTCTAAGGTTTTGTGTGCTCTGATAATTCACCAGTATTCATAAATCTTTTATCATTTTTTCAGCTCTTTTTGATTTTGTGTATTCAATTAATTTCAACAAAATGTGTTCTAAACACTTCACAGGCATTAGGAGGGCACAGGAGTACTGAGCCTGAAGCATCTTCAGGGAGAGGAGCATTTCCGCAGGATGCTCAGTGTGCAGGTGTAGAACTACCAGACATCTTGGTGAAGCCATAGTACTACTTTGATCTTCAGCCTTGTTATAAGTGCAAGAGGGTGCAAGAATTGAATACTAACACTTTACATTTCAGAGAGCACTCATTTTTCTTTGTGGTCAAAGATGGGCCTTAACAGACAAACACAGAGTCAAAATACTTCAATCAGCTGTGTATTTGACCAGCTATATTAGTATTTTTTAACGTCCTTAAAGATGCAACAGCCCTTTTTGGGGGTTGGCTCTGTGATTTTGTTCCCAGTGTATGCTTTCCTTCAGACCTTCAATTTTGGTTAGCTTAAACATCCTGCTGACTCTGAGGTTCAAATTTCCATTACTTCTGTCCATTTTTTTCTGCATCATGTCTATCCAACGCTTTCCCCACCACTGGTTCAAGAGCCTACACTCCTCAACCAAGAGTAGTACTTGTTTAACTTCTACATTTAAATAAGAAGCAGTCATTTACAATTTCATATTTATATTCCAGTAAGTACCGTATGGAATTCCTATGCAATGTCAGTCATACCCTTTAAAAGCGCCCCATATTCCCTCCTATGGTATAATTCTGAGAGATGTTGAGTACCTCCTGCAAAATGTTAGATGTCTTCACAATGTTTTAAGGAAAGAAATTCTCCATTATTCATGGGATTAGCATTAAATATTGTTTGTATATTGTATACTTTGAGCATCAGAGAGAAATGCAAATTTTCTGGAGGACAGCACCCTTTTTTTAATCATAGATTGCCCTATTAATGAGGTATGATTTTCTTCCTCATTGAATGAGTGCAATTCTGGACACTAGTTCTCATAGATCATGGAAACCACCACAACAGTTTCTCAAACTACAGTTTGTTACCAGCAACAGCTCAAGGGAGGATGGAAAGGCTATTGGGAAAAGTAAGAAAAATCACAAGATTTCAGCTTGTTAAGAATCCTTCTAAACCACGTTTATTAACCATAAAAACACTAAATTTGTGTTTTAAAAAAACCCCGAACAACACCACATTAAAAACAAACTTCTGATTTCTAAGCAGACTCCTAGATTATGGAATTTACTTTCTTCTATGAGGGGGTGGAAGTGTTGTCTTTCATGCTTTCATCTTAGAATAAGTCCTAATGTGACCCAAGAAGTACGCACTAGGAACAGGTAGAAGAATGTACTGCAAATGGGAATGAGGAAATTCAGGATACATGCTTTCTACCAAAACTAAGTTAATGCCAAAAGGAAAAATTTACCTTTGGGGCAAAATTCTATAAGCCTGAAATGGGGCAAGTAAATACCCCAGACAGGTTTCCAAACAGGTTGCATGTTTTAGAGATGCAACTGCAAATCACTATGGTCCTATTCTATAGGCAAAAGGCAGAGGAGATCTGTTGTTTACTTTCTTTGTTTCCACAAAATCCCATCCATTAAAATTCTACAATACCAGGAACAGGTGCAGGTGACAAAATAACTAGGGGCACTGTGATTCTCAAATGATATACTAGTCATTGCAATGGGCAGCAGTCTAATCCAGTCTAATCCAAGAAAACTTGTTTTGCACCTCTGCTGAATGAAACCTTAGACAGCAAAGTTTAAAGAGTGTAACAATAAAGTATGATCTGATCATACCAAGTAGATTCCTTGTATGCACTTAGGAGAAAGAAAATAGAAATAGCAGGATGTGCTAGAGAAGACTCTAATTACAATTAATGTAATACATGTGAATCCTAAATTACTACATTATTACAAACTTTAACACAACCTGCTATCTGACTACATAGTCTTCACACTGATGACTTTTCAGCCTTCAAGGAAACAATGAAGCCCATTTAAAAAAAAATGTGGTTAGAAAGTAGCTTAAGATAAAATTTTGGAAATTGATTACTTACTTTAAGTAGAACATGAAATTATACATATTTAAGGGCTTGAGTTACAACTTGACATTCCTCTCAAACCACTTTTGAGGGAGGTCCTGTGATGAGCATCTCCTCAATTCTAGTAGGTTTTAGAACTGCTAGCTAACAAGGTGTCATATGAATAAATGACAGCAAGTGCATTACTAGCAGTTCAGATGCTTCAGTACGGCAAGAAGCAAATGAGAACAGGGAGGCAGCTGTACTAGTGGTGGAAAAATTCTTCTAAAACCTTTTGAAGGGAAGAGATGTAGGTATCAATTAGCCTTTGAGAGGAATGTACAGCACTGTTACAGATCTAATGAAAGTACCAACTACTTAAAAGAGAGAGAATAGACCAACAAAACCAATTACCTGTGCAGTAATAGGGTGGAATTTATATTGCTCTTATGAAGTTACAATCTTTTCCACCTAGCAATGCCAGTTTTTTATCAGCACTAACGTCTGAACATTCGAAGAATATGATCTCTTCTGATATCCATCTGGAATATGAGATGAAGGAAAGCTGCCTTTGGATGCAAGATGATCACCTTATCCTAGGATATCCAGTAGCAGTCAGGATCTTAGAAGGTAAATCATTAAGAACATTAAGCCCTGCTACTGAAACGGTTTTGTTCAGGCAGAAGCTATCATGATAACAATGGCAACATCTTGTCTGGTCTTTCTCGGCAACCTGGAAATTGGAGGAACTGATATCAGCATGTAACAGAGCCAAGGACCAGTGAATAAAGAAAAAATTCTGCCAATATTTCTGAGACTTGAAGGAAAATTCAAGGCACTAAAAACATAAGGAAAAAGACATGCTACAACCTAGTATGAAGTGTTGCACAATCTCCCACTTTCTCTATTAATCCTGTCAGCTGCCTCTCCTTTAAACAGAGGTTTTTCCCTGTAGACTTCAGGTTGAAGGCAAAAAAAGAGTTGAAGATCACAGGGAATAACTGCTACAGTAACTTTCCCTCCATAAGCCAGGCATATTGCTCAACATCCGCACGACCACAAAAGGATCAAAAGGCAGAAACCCATACTACCTCTGACAACTCATGAATTAAATCATTATGGTTTTTGTATGTAAACAGCTACTCTGAACCTCTTTTGCAGCAGGATAAAGTTTTTAAAAGGACTTCCAAAAACTAAACTTACAGTCAAGGTAAGAGATTTCAGGAATGCTTTCTAAGTAATGGCTTTTAATCCCCTGCAAATTTAGAACTGAAAGATTTACTGTGTTCCCAACTTCAACGGACATTTTTCCAATTAGTTACTTAAAAGTTTAATTCTTGTGAATTCCATAACATGCAGTCTGTGGATATCTGAAGCAACAAACATGTCATCACCTGAAAATAAAGCTTGAGTGTTTCACCTGAGTTTGCTCTGTATAAAAACCCTTTTTTTTCTGTATTAACATGAGTTATTTTTTCATATTAGTTTAAAAGTCAGCAAACATACAGGATACACTTTCCAGTGACACTGAACAACACAAACATACCTTTCTTGAAGATACAGAATTGACTTGTAAGGAGTCTCATTTACTAGTGTTCAGTGAACCAGAAACATTGGTTTGTTAACTGATGGATATTGACAATTTTACAAATGCCCATGACAATATAGTTTCATAACAGCCCACAGTTACACAGCATTACCCACTTGTAGCAGCATGCTTCACAACAGCCCTTTGTCTCTTCCTCTGCTCCCCTCAGTGAGCTGTAAATCATGTCATTAAACAAGTGCTTCCAAAGCACAGTGATCTGTCATGATCCAGTAAAGACACCAGTAATAATGTGAGTACTTAATCTGTCAGAGCTTGCGGTGATGCATTCTAGAGTGAGGATCATCATGTTTTGCTGCCCATAAGTATTCAATGACAAAAGTTAAATAATAATGTGAATTAATTCCTTAATCATGTGGATATACGTGACCATTACAGAGATTATTCTGGAAAAAAAAAAAAAAAAAAAAAAAGGTTGTTCTCAAACTTACTTTCCTCCTTCACCACGAATCTTATTTAATTTATTTTTAAAATATAATTCCATCATTTTGTATGTTCAGGTTAGGCTAATTAGTTTATCACTGTAAGCAATACAGATTCTTTAAAAATAGCAATTTACGGATTTATTTTTGTAACATTATATGCAAGCTTGCAATTGACAAATGCTCCAGGTATTTTTCACACATTAACTAGCTGGTATGAGGACATTAGACAATACCCTTGAAATAAAGAAAACTATGCCAGCAGTAATCTTCCATAGACTTTTTAACCATCTCATATTCCTGCCTCTCAGGTCCTGATGCAGAGGGGAAGGAAACTTGTCAAAAGCATCAGTTCAGATGAAGTTCCCATTTAAATGGGAATCACGTGGAGGATGGATTGGAAAAGCAGCACAAAAGTCTCCTTGATTTTCACCTCCTGCTAACCCATTAACCAGAGTTTTGTCAAGCCCATCCATTTCAGTTTAAAAAAAAGAAAATTAAATGCCAGAATAAGCAAAACATACATCTGTTCCATAGTACAATCTTAGTGTATCATGATAAAATGTAAAATGATGTTAAGTTACAGTGTGTCCAGTGATACTATTTTTACTGCTGGTATATTTTAAAACCGCGCTCTGAACATGAAACATTCTGCTCTGAAACATGCATACTTGCTTTTTATCATGAAACCTGCTGAAAGATAAAATAACTCACAGTATTTGGATTTATAAGCAATAACGTACACACTTTGAAATAAGGTTCAGAAAAATTGCTTTCATTCAAATGCTTAATTCAGTTCTAAAAGCCACTACAAGGCATAAAAAAGAATATATACCAAGTATAGTAGGAAATCAGGATTTGGGGGGGATGTAAGAAATATTTAATGATATTAATTTGATTTTCAGAATCACAGACATACAAAATCTTATGTACTGTGGAATTAAATTGTAAATACTATATAGCAGCTATAGACTAAGGGATTGAGCTAGGATTAATCAATATAGAGTATTCTTTTCAAATAACACTATAAAAATAAATATCTACTTGAAATTATTATAAAATTATTTTGAATAAATATAATTACTAAAAAACTAAAGCAAAAAGAAGCATTACAGACAAATCTTTTAAAATCTAGAGGTCCACTAAATTAATTCTATAGAGACACTGAAAAAATATTTTTTTCAGACCTTCCTCTGGCAAAAGATGAACATATATTTTTTATGTTTGTTGCTGGAAGTTCTAATTGAATTAATTTGGGCACGGATATAATCCTTGCAAAATCAGGATTACACTTCACTATGAACTTCCTGTAAATTCTTCAGAAAGTAATCTGAACTTTTTTTTAACTTCCATTTTCATTTTAATGGATATTTCCTAGTCATTGGAATGTTTCAATGATTTGATCTGTACTTTCTAATAAGTAGAAGTATTTTCACCCAGAATTTAATCTGTGATTAAAATCTGGTTGAAATTGCTGGTGGCCAATGTTGAATTTGGCAAATATGTTTTGGGTTTTTTTTTTTTTTAAAAAGAACATCTTTATTTTTGCTATTTTTAAGATGAAGCATTTTATTGCCAAAATGAAGACTTAAAACCTTTACTTAATTTGAATTAGATCTAAGTATACATGTATAAGAAGCTGGAAGAAAGCAAAAGAAAGAGAAATGCAATAATACATTTGAATGAAAATTAAATTCTGATGTTTCTGTATAGATTAAAAAATGCAATTACTTTTAAGCTGACCACAAGTAAAATTATTTTCAAGTTTTTAATTCAGGTATGAAACTAAAGATTAACCATTTGTACTATGCAAGTTGGGAGGCTTAGTTACTGATTTAAACTATTTTTTAATTCCCATACTGTTATGAAATTTAGTGCAGGAGATTTTTTAAAGTCATATTTTCAATTATCTAATTGTTTACTATCAGAGTCAATCAAAATGAAAGAAGTCAAAAGATCAAGATTTATTTTTCAGGTTTTAATTCCAGCCTGTGTTAGGGATTTTGTGGATTAATTTTAACCCCAGTTCACTCCCCAATACAAAGGTCTATAATTATTCATAATATTTTTTTTTGTAAGTTTTACAATGATCCAAGCACATAGCACATGGCTTTTACACTCATTCATCTGAGTAAACTAAAGTTGCAGTCTTTGCATTTTGAAACCTATCAATATATTTTTAACTCTTCTGCGAAGGTGCAATGCATGTGTGGTGCTGTCCACTTTGGCACAGATTTACTGAGGCTAACACCAGCCATGTGAAAGGGAAGCACCTCCTCTAAGCAAGCCACCTACGTCTCCTCTGCGAAAAAATGAAAAAAACACTCATCTTCAGAGGAGCAGGTAGGTGATAACAAAAGATCAGCAGAATGACCCTCTGAACACGTCTTCCTCTCTCCAGTGACCACAAAAGGTGCCTCGGTGACAAACTTTGATTAAGTATTCCCTTTTAATGGCTAAAGACAGGTAATGTGAATCTAAACCCGAGCATCTGAATCAAATCCACTGAAGATGGCAGTGGAGTTTGGAAAGGTAACTGCAGAAGTTAGAATGCAACTTCAAAGCAGTTGGCACTCTCACGAACCTTGTATAATGTTTCTGCTTTTTTCATTCTGCTCATCCACAAATCAATAGTTATAATACATTTTAAAACATTTTAATAAATATTTCCAAGGCTGCATGGTTTTTATTATACTGAATCAAAGACACTTCACCATTAGAACAGTTCAGCTACATCGTAATTGCCATGGCCATAGGTTTCTTTTCAACAAACAGGCCTTTGCCTTGTGTGAATCATTGGCATAGTGTACTTGAAATCTGCAACAAGCATCCACACATGCTGTTGATTTAGATAAAAGAAACCCACTGGCACAGTCTGGATGTCTGCTAAGCAATATGTACCTCACGTGATGTCTTTTAATAGAAAGAGAACTCCACAGTACATACACACAGAGCAGGTATAAAATTAGAGACAGACTGGGGCTGAAACACTAGACTATAATCAGAATTCACACAACTTCAGACATCAAACCCCAACTCCAAGACCTCACATCCTTCTCCAGTTCTCCATATATTTGCCCTGACAATCCATACTCAGTTATCAAAGAATGTAACCAGTGACTGCAAGAACTTATGATATCAATACAGTTTCAGGATTTTAAATATATTTTTGTGCATACCAGTGAACAGCACATCTGAACAAATCTCTGTGATTTACCCAGTTCTCAATCTCTAATTTCTAGACAAACTATTTTTACTTTATTTTGGATTAACTGCAGCCAGGCAGTATTAGAAGATTTATACAAGAGCTTGTTCTCTGAGTAAGTAAAACTCCACAAATTCAGGTACGATGGAAGGAAACATAAAGACTTAGATGGAATAAAACAGACTTAACTTTGGAATATTTAACTCTGATATGTCGTGTCTTCTAAAGAAATGCTTCTCTTTAATTCTGACAAGAAAGCCTGGTGCAATGTTTGACAATGGTGCCATGTCTGACAGATGAGAACCATGCTGAAAACCCAGACTGACTATTTTAACTGGGCTAGAGATGTGACACTTGGAAGGAAGGTAATATAATTCACCTTCTACCTGTATTAGCTGTAGTCTGACATGAAATTAAATTCTAAGAGTTAAGGAGTATCTATTTGTTTCAGACTAAATGTCAACAATTCTCTTTGTCACCCACTAGCAAAGGACATTTGAGTTTCTCCAGTTCATTCCATCATGATTCCCTCTGTCCAGGAAGGGTGAACAGACAAAGTAACTATTCAGAGGGAATGTAGAAAAAGCATTCATTAGCTATCACTGTCATGCCTAAGGCAGCTCATCAGTGAAGACCTCATGAAATCAAAGTGTCCATAAAGAATGTTTTTGCATATGATATATCCATCTAATTAACAAAGGGGGGAAGTTCTTGTTTGTTACTTAAACTGGTTCTGTAACATAAAAGTGAAATCAGAAAGAATACTGTTGTTAGGGGTTTTGTTCTGTTTGAAAGCATCTTTCAAAGTCAAATTTTAGAGAAAAATCTGTCCTTCATTTCTTCCAGATGCAACCGTTTGCTCCCCACGCTGCTAATGTCAATTTTTCCTGCCTCTGCCTTTCAGCTACCCAGTTGGGGTCTCTCAAGTTCTGCAAATATGCCTCTTAGAGTATTTCATTCCATGTGTCAGGTTCTCCTAATACTTTCTCAAAAATATTCAATACATTGTACGTTTTTCAGTCCCCAAATAGTTGTCTTTCCATTATCATATGTTGTCCATTCTTAATCATCTGTTTATGGTACTTACTCGGACTTCACCTTTGTTGCTAGTTCAAGGCTACATCTCCTGTGTTTTGGCTAGCACAAGGCTAGCACTCACCATAGATGAGTATCTGCTTAACTTCCACTTTGAGTATTTCTGCCTCTTATCTGTGTCCAATAGATTCAGCTCCTTTAGCCCTCTTTCACTCTGGGTAATATGAGATTTTGGTCCTTTCTTCTAAGGGCACTGACTGTTATTTTGAAACTATTTTTTTTATTTTTTTACCTCACTGAGACTTGCATTTTACAGCACTTTTTTCTAGCCTTTTTATTAACTTCTATAGATTTTTTTTTTTTCTTTTAGGACCCCCTTTTCTCATTCTTATTAAACTCTGAGCTCACATAGCTTCATTTACCACTTGGGGCTCATATCATTGGCTGCCCAGCTGAGTTTTCTTTTAAGAACCTTTTCACTCAAGAAGTATGGAATAGTGTATGTCAGGACAGAGGATTATATTCCCACATGAAGCAAGGACTGTAAAAGTACTTAGGAACTAATCATATGATGCACACCTGTGGACAGAAATTTTTCTCCCAGATGCATGTGCTTGTCTATTAGAATGTGTCTTTCTTAGTGAGCATATAAACAGATTTAAACTACATTCATTCTTTCAAAATACACTTTTTTTCCTGTGCCGTACAACATCTGACTTACAGATTTTTTTGGCATACAAAAGACCATTAGAAACTCAACGATTCCTTGTAAATGTGGCCCACCTATGGGTTTTGTTTTGTATATAGTTATAATACTTATAATTTTAGTCTAACTGCTGATGTACTACATCTCATTTTTTCTGCTCAGAATTCCAGGATTCCTATTGATTATTTTGGGGAAGATAAAAGGTAAAGCCATATTTGAGCTCTCATTCTTTTCCTTTCAGCAATAATTTCCATGCTAGCAAGTCCAGTGAATTCTCTGTGCCTCTTGTGAAGATACAATCTGTTAAGTACTCATCGCTCCGTCAGAGTCAAGTAGCCCCCAAATTACCTGTTCTGTGCAATTTCCTCCTACCTTTTAAGCACTGATGTATTCTAACTCTTTTAAACTTAGAAATGATTGTCTAGGGAGAAGTGTAATTTCTGGTGTCATTTCAACTGCTTGCAAACTAAACCTTAAAAGGCTCTCTACCACTAATGATAAGATAAACAATGTGGCCTTGGAAACATTTTTGTCAAGAAAGTCTTGAAGGTTAGTTCATTAATCCTTAAGATTCAAATGATAAGCTTTTTCAACATTTATTGCTATTTCAGGTTGCTGTTACAAGTGGGACATCCTAGTTTGTTATTCTGTCTTTTTATCTCTCACATGAATAAATTACAGGGTTCTGCTTCTTATCACAGAAAACATTCCACTGATCATCTGGGGAACACAAAATATTTTTTTCAGTCTATAAATTATTCTAAAAGAAACTCTCAGAACTAGTGAGACAGTGAGTTGGTTTTGGTTTGCGTTTTGTGTGTGCCTTTTTTGACAGCATTTGTCTAAAATAATCACATGTGGTCTATCAAATTTTAGTTTTGTCATCAGAGTTGTCAGTGTTTCATAAAATGTAATTTTAAAAACATATGCGCACACACACAATAAACCCTTTGCAGTGTCTTGGTCAGCGAGTGTGAATGACAAATATACCTGGCTGGTCTCCTATGGTGTTTTCTTACTGTTCATTGGCAGAGAAAGCAATTTCATGGTAGAAGGTTGGAAAATGACCTCTCATAATGATCAAATTTGCATAAATAAATGCTGATTGCACAAAACGAATAATGTGCAGTGAGTATCATCACAATAAGTTGTCTCCTACTGACACAGAGTCTAAGATAGAAGCATGCAATTATGTAAATCAAACTAATGCCAGTTTCTCATTACTGTCATGGTGGTGGAGGCAAACACATATCCTCCACAGACAGCTTGATGCTGGGACACAAGCCAAAATGTTTGGTTTTGCTGACATAGTAACTGAGTCAACAAAAATAGGATATAATAGTAATACATCAGAGGAATCCATATCAGGGCAGACCTGAAACTTAATGGACTGTGAATCTTTTGTCTGCAGAGAGGCCTTTCACTGATATTGACCCATAGTATGTCTGCTTCCACTTTTGCCGATTTTATAGAAATAGATTACAGAAGCAATTGCTTCTTGGAGCTGAAATGTCTGCAAAATAGTCTATTAGCTTTCCTTATAACAGATGAGATGACATTTATAAATACTTAAATAATGTCATATATCCCACATTTAAAAACTTCCCAGAATAATTCACAGACTGCTTGTGGTTCCTTGATCTAATGTTTATGTGAAGTCTCATTACGACACCACTGGGATTTTCAAAAAATGCCACTTTTCTTTTGCTATCTTAAAAATATTCAGACAAAATATATTTTATTTTTATTTAAAAAAAAATGCAGCAGCAATTACCATGAATATGAGGTACTGAATATAAAAAAGATGTTGATAGCTCTACTCAGTGTTGTTAACTGTTGGGAATGTGTACATTGGTACTGTGACTCACTGAAGAAGAATTTAGTGCTCTATCACTTCAATTTCGTACTCTTATTTGAGTAATTGCTACTTGCTTGCCCTCATCTGCATATTTGGCCATACTACTGTACACTTACATATATATAAGCTGCTGATAAATTGAGGAAGTGTGGACT
>NW_010326970.1:0-10016 GCF_000700745.2 Antrostomus carolinensis | reverse complement strand
AACTCTTTTCTAATTGCCTTCTTACAATCTCAATAAGGAATTCACACTTAGATTAGGGTGTTTCAGGCACTTACGTTAAAGACTTTCCAATTCAGAAGAGAATCCATCTGGCACTTGAATAACAATATTGCTTCTGCAGTGCAAAACATAACCTGCTCCTGGTTTGGGGTTTGTTTTTGTTTGGTTTTGGGGGGTTTTCTTTTAAGAGGAAGGGAGTAGGGAAGGAAGTGTTAAATTCTACATCGGTATTTCCTAGTGCAGGTTTCAACCTATGGAACATGGCAAAGAAGTAACTGTGTAACGCAGAACCCATTTTTTCTACACCACCAGTCATCATTATAGCCGTATCTGCTCTGTGTCCTGACAAAAATTATATACAGGTAGGATATAACGAAATGTAAGTAATGTTTTCACACATTCACTTTTCAGTCTGTAACTACAGCTTAGACCGAGTGGAGTAGAGAAGGAGCATTCTTGATAAATGACAGCCTAGGATACTTAGAACTGGCTAAAGCAGCCTCAGGGGAAGTGACTGCTCTATTTGAGAAGTTGTGGAAGATAAAGAGGGCAAACACAATGTCTGTTCTTAAAAAGGAGTTAAGGGCTTATAAACTAATCCACTTAGTTTATCATAAAAGTTCTGCTAGAGATAATTGAATAAGCACTTAAGTGAAGACATACAAACAACAAACTCGATAGGAACAAACACTGTGAAACCAGCAAGGCTTTTCCCATGACTGCTAACAAGCAGAAGCAATTGTTTTGACAAAAGCCCTTGATGTGCTTGACAAATATTGCATAGAATTTCATAGGCAAAACAAGGCTTAGCTTTCCCTTTTCTAAAACATTATAAAACTACTGTGAGCTGGACATAACTTCATTCAGGTAGTAGTTATCTGTTGTTCGTTGCCAAAATGGAAGGAGGTAGTATTCAGAAGGGATGTGTCCTGGATCCAGTACTATTCAATAACCTCATTTACCACCTGGGTGACTGGACAGAAAGTACATGCTATTAAATCTGCAGATAACAAGAGGCTGAGAAAAAAAGACTGCCTTGGCGACAGAATTGCAAGACAAAATGAGCTACTGTGGAGGGCTCTGGAAAACAAAGATAAAATTTAACAGGAGTATGTACAAAATATTTATTTAAGGATATTGAATTTTAAAAATGCCTAGAGAAACAATTCATTAGAAATAGTTTGTTAGAAACTTAAGAAATGATGGAAAATCACAAGCTGAAAAACAGTTTAAAAGAGTGTATGTAAGATAATATGGGCTGCAAGACACATGAAGTAATCCTTACCATCCCACCCATAAAGCCTTTGCTCTAATACTGTGCAAAGTTTTGGAAACTGAACTTTAAGGAAAACCACTGAATACTAGGGATAGTTCAGAGAAGAAAACAAGAAATGGTTTTTGAAAAAGGAAGGGAAAATTGCTTTTCATGTCCATGCTCAATGATTTCAGTAGTAACAGCCTTGAAAGGTTCATGTTAGATACTAGGAAAACCTTGCTAATAACATGACTCTTGACACTGTCTGGGAAATTTGGTTGGAATAATTGATTCTGGTATGGAGCAGGGGACCAGGCAAGATTATCTTGTTACTTTTCTTTCAACTATTTTCCTAAGATGTTCTGAGTAGTGAAACAAGACAATAGCTGTCAAGAAAAATATTTAGATGCAAGCATGCTCTCATGCATACACCAGCCTGGACAGTGCCATTAGAGGGCTACAGTCATTTCTCACTTGAGGAGATAAGTGGAAGTCTACTAAGGCTGAAATGTAAATCATGCTAATGATACCAGTGTGAAGCTGAACTAAAGTCTAACTTCAAAGATGAGATTAAATAATGTGTTTCAGAATGGGATACGGGTACACTAAATCTACCAAAAAAAGAAAGTGTGGAAAACCTTGACAGTTATTTATTCTCACAACTAAATAATCAGTTTGAGATCTCAGTGCATCATATCTCCAGCTAGCAGGTAACACTGGCATATGATGTAACATGGAGATTTTACAAGAAGTTGGGTTGTTTCATTTTTCTTCCTTTGTAACAGCTTTGGTCCTTATGCATAGACTTCTCATATACTGTGTAAAGCATCTGTGCTCTTTCAAAGAGACTTTTAAAAGGTTATTTTAAAAGGGTATTTAGGTTTCTTTGCTGTAGTAAGAGCCAGAGTAGAAGCATGGCTAAAAATCCTTGACTACGATACTTTTTCTTAGAACTACTCTCCCCCAATTTTGAGGCAGAGGGTGCTGCCTTCATTCTCTGCACACTGCCATGAAGTGCTCTATATTATAAATGTTTGAGCAAGTACTTAAAACTATTTAAAATTAGATGAGCATTAAGGTCTATAGAAATCTGTCTCTTAACATACTTGCAAGTGTAAATAAGTATGTGATGATACTGAGAGTTGGTGCTCTATCATAATAAATGTTCCAATTTATGAGAGCTCTTTCTAGGCTTGTAAAGTACATATTTTGATAACTATATTTCTTATCTACCTAAGTTCACTAAAACTGGTAAATCCAGTTAATTCCCTCCTTATATCAGTACCAGAAAATTTTAATCTCTCTAGACTTCTGCTTACCATATCTTTTACTGGGAATATTAATTCTTCCCTTTCTGAAAGTGGGTAAGAGAAAAACTTGATTGTACAGTGATAGGTAAATAAAGAAATTCAGAAGAAAATGCCTATTCTTACAATCATTGAAGCACACAGAATTTTGGTACCTAAACTTCAGACTAAAATTCATCCAGGACCCTTCACTACTACCTACATAAAATAAAAAGTTATTCAGTACGGGGCCCAAGAAGAGACTAGGTGTGATGCACACTACTTGTCTTATAATAAATTATCATAGATAAAGATGCACTAAATGGAATAATTGGACAGCAGACAATTATTCACATGCCAACTAATCCCCTTGCATAATGCTGGAAGAATTTTTTACTACCATACAATGAGGTTGCAGCCTTGGGACAAGACTAGCCAGACTGAAAACACAGGCAAACTAATTCTACTAGCAAATAAAATAAATCTTTGAACTGCCAGACCAAGAAAATAAAGCTATTCTCATGAATCATGGTCATTCTACATCAGAAGAGAAATTAAAAATCTGTAGTGTCATTTAAAATTGTCTGCATCCATTTTACTCTCATCTGCAGAAGTTAAACCGAAAGGTAGGCTCCAGCATGACAGTCAGCACACCGCCTATTACTCACACGAGACAGATGGCAAGTGGCCCCCTAAAAAAACCCAGACAACTAGTAGGAAATACACAGAAGGTAAAAATGTCTCCCTTATGGTCCAAGTAATTCAAAATACAGTAATGGACTAGAAAGGCCAAATGTCCATCTGGGCTCTCTCACTATGCCACTTCCCAGTGGCAGAAGTCTGACTGGCATTTTGAGAGCAGAAAAAAGAAAACACTTTAGATCTGAACTTCAGTTGTCTTACAGAGCTGAAAAAAAAATAAATAAAATTATTGTCAAAGTAATTCTCCCTCCATTAAACCTCTTGAATTAAATGTGTCCACAAGTGCAGTTCTTGTAACACAAAACTGTGTAATCTACATCTCTGGGAATGAAAACAGAAATTATTTGCTCAGTTGTGAACTCACATCACTGAGACCTGACTTTGAGATGATAAGAATATTTTTTAAACGAACACAGGCAAGAATGCAAAAAGGCCGAGGTAACTCAGCTGAAATGGAATCTTCCTGGATGGGAAATATTTATAATTTATACTGTGGAATTAAGCTCTACAAGATTCTCTTGTTACATCTCTATTCCCGGTGCCTTCCCTCCTGTGTAGTTACCTGTATCAGTGACGTATATGCCTGTGTTCAAGCATTTTATCTGGATGAAGACAATAACTTTTTATTTTAGCTTTTTTTCACAGTCTACCTCTTTTCTAATACTTTCGTTGATATTGTTTCACAGTTGTTACATAAAAGCAGAATGGCTAGTAGTTTATAAATTATAATTAAAGTTGTATCATTGGTCTGACAAGCCAGTATCAGCTCTTTATTAAAGGATTTAGTTTAATTAAGAACTAATGTCATTCCTTCATGTGCAAAATTCTCTAAGCATATAATTAGTAACACCTGGATTTTTCATTGAAATAAACTGCAGGTATGCTACAAAGCGATGCAAATTGCTTTTACCACACATGAAATTATTTTTTTTTTAATATGTTAAGCTTTGCTTGCCTCATTACTTAATCATCCTGATGAAACTGCCTTCATCAGGAGAGTGGTATTTAAGGCACTGCAGAGACTCCAGCAAAAGCACATTCACAGTTCAGAAGAAATCCTTCAGTTGGTGTTAATGGGTTTTTGTAGGATGTGCATCAGCATCAGTCCATTCCCTTTGCTGAGAAGGACAGAGCTGGGAGGTAGGTGAGAGACACGGTCAACCTCTCTGTGCCACTCAATATCCATGCTGTGCTGAGCTGCCAGAAGAGGCTTGGGGCAGCCAGGGCAGAACCCACACTGGGGGCACTTTTGCAGACGTTGCTTTCCTCCTCTACACCATCTGCCTCCTTCTGACAGACACCGTGTGCGTGTTCAGGGATTGGGGTAAAGAGAAACACAGAGATAATGTGAGATGGAGAGAGATGAGTGGCATGCCTAGCATGTTCCTTTACAGACAAGGCTCTGTCCAGCTGGCATGTTTTCTGGTAAAACTTCATCAGGAAGGGTGAATAGTAAACTAGATTTAAAAAATATATATATTTTTGGGGATGGGGTTTCATTCCTACAAGTTTTCTCCCCAGCCTGTTTTGCTTCAGCCATCCAACTCCTGAGATGTTAAAGATACTTGACCACTTTTTTAACATGGTTGTTTATCTGAGGTGAGACTAAAACCCAGATTTTCCTCACAGAGTTTTTACAGTCCACACATGATATTTGCATATTCTTTTTAAGATGCTAGTGATAAGTATTAAAAGTCTATGTCATGTAAGTTTTAAACAGCATGCCAGTATTGGCTGACACACAGAGATAAAATATTTATTATACTGTGCTAAGTGCCTGGATTTTTTCTATGAGGTAGCTGGGGAAATCAGAACTCAAATTTTGTCCAAAGATCTTTCCACAATACTCTGACCAGATGCTAGAGGCAGAATTCATTTTCCTAACCATATCTAGCGATATTGAAAAACCTCCACAAAGGAGTAGCAGATTGATGCAGAACCCACTGGAAATCCATACATGGCTGGTACAGTCACTGGAGGCTGGACAAAATAAGCCATTGCACCTACAGTGGCATTAAACATCCATGATTAGGCAGACACATCCTGTCCAGTGTGTATCACCTTTGAGTACTGGAGACATTCACATAAGGTTTGTAGCTATGAAACATGACCTGTAAGAAATCCATTTCTTACTGGAGACAGCTAGATGCTTATATATGAGTAACCAACTTAAACTCCAAATCTCTGACTCTAACAGGAGCTTAGACAACTTCTGCATAAGCAAACATTTACTGGCTTCTCAATTGAGGTATTTTAGTTGCAGCCTGAATCCCACCCTCAATGGCTTGTGTTGCTCTAGGACAACAGTAGCATTCCTAGAGGTCTTACCTGGGGTTATTGAGCTTTTCAGCTGTAGTCTATACAAGTTTGTGTTGTGTCTGCTGGACAGTCCTCCGTATCTTCCTCAGTCACTTTAATGCCCTGCCAGTGGCTACACCTTAGATGAAACTAAGAGCTTCACCTTTATCCAACCTATCTTTTTCCCAGCATCGTTGCAGAACAGATTCTTTCCCAGCTGGTATTTACCTGTATAACCACATACTCTATTGTAAGATCAATGCTATGCAACCCAGCATTTAGCTGTTTGTCTTCTTTGTAGTGCTAATATCATTGTTTCTGGCACAACTTTTGCCTGTTCGCCTTTCTTTATCCAACTCAAAGTTCTCCAATGTTGTGCGTGCTTTCAGCCTGCTAGTTCATCCTCTGCTGCAGGATAACCTTTTGCCTCTAGGCCTAATTCTTTTGAATTAAGGACACTGCTTCAATCCCCTAGTCCACGCTGTGTACACTGCTGTCATTTGCAAGCCCAGCCAAACAATATAATCCGTTGCTGATATTACCTTCTCTCCTTTCTGTTCTTGCCTCCTTACCCAAAAAAATGCTAAACTAGTCCTGGAGCTACACATGGCAAGTACATGCTGGCTCTGAGCTCTTGTTTATCTTGGATCATTTTTCTTCTCTTTCATGTTGTCTGTCATACCTACAGTGTCAGAGTCCTCTCCATACTCCATCAGCTTCAGTCTGAAGTGAGGGGTGTGGGTGTCTTAATTTTCTTGGAAAATTCTAGTGACTCTGAAGGGTTAATTCTATTTCCTAGTGTGAGTCTGCACATCTGCCTCTCCTGTTGGCATCCAAAACAAATCTAATTATTTAACCGTAACACTGTCCTGATGACTGAGAGCTGTTTAAAATAGTTGTTAAAAGTCCACCACCAGGAGTGTAGCTACTCTCAGACTTCTTGCTTTCATGTTGCAACCCACTGGTTGTAGATTCAGAGAGACGTGTGAGTAAATCTTCTCCACATTTCACAAATGTCAAACCTAGCAGAGCTTTTACCCTCACCAGCCTTCCCGTGAGGGTGTTGTTTTCATCACCATAAAACTGACTCCCCATTATTTCTTATTGAGCAATTTTAGACAGGCATTTCACTGCAGGAGCATGACTCATTTCCATCTAAAATAATTTATCCTGAACATATCTCAAGGTATTATGCTGCAAAAAATTTCCAGGCTGTTGACTCCACAAAGTACAAACAGAATTGCTTAAAAGCTTTACTGTGGCAGGGGCACAGACCCTGTGAAATAAAGCACAGGTATCATCCTGTTTACATTTCTTTAGAGCTGGTACAGTTATATGAGTTGAATTTCACCTACCAGTGATTATGTCTCAGTTAATAGCAGAGTTAACCATTTAACAACGGTGTTCTGTTTAGCCTCCACAAAGGTGTTTGCCACTCTCCCGTGGCTATATATCAGACTCCTAATTTTGATCCCCTGATGAGGATGTGGTAGATGATGTGTCATTCCCTTGCATCCCCTATTTAGTGTGCAAGCCCTGGTCCCCAAACAGCCATCTGCTTGCAGAAAACATCTGTGTTGAGGCATCATGTTGTCAGTTCATGCAGTGAATACAGGAGGCAATAATTTGCCACAAGACAATCCACAACGAACTCTCATTAAAATATGTTTCTTGTATTTATTACACAATACAGAGATTCAAAATCACATTCTAAACCCCTTTGGATATTTTACTCAGTCTAAGGCAGGTGATATAGATCTAAGATAACTGTGTTAGTGTTAATGAAGCAATTCACCATCAGAAATATCAGTTCTTTTCCTTCTTCCTCCGTTATTTACAGAACATTTGACATTTTTGTACAATTTAATCCAAAATGAACCAGAAAAAACAGCGAGTAGTTTTTAAAAACTGAGTGCTGTGAAGATAATGTGCTAGGCCCTGATGGTATCCACCACTCCAGGTGGACATGAACATGAGCCCATCTAACACTTCAGTGAATCAATAATGCCTTATGGAACAGTAGTTAAGCACCTCCTCACTTCAGACAACGGTCTAGGTTCAGCTCTGTGGATTTTTTCTGGTTTAGTCAGCCCCATCATAACAAGTTATACCAGGAGTGAAATCAAAATACAAACACTTAGAGAAATATAGGCATATTTTTCTCTGACTGAAATTTAGAATTTCATTTACTTTGATTACAGCTCTTCCTGTTTGTTTGGCTGGGGTTTTTTTTCTTGTGAGCAAGCCTTATGCCCTAACAAGATTTGTCTGGTTTTTTACTACTTTTTGTCTGCTTGTCTGGTTTTTGACTGTCATGAGAGGCTTCTGAAATTAGCAGTTTGCTCAGTATTAACAGTTTTCCTAGTGTGCAAATTATCAGCCATAGTGCCTGTATGAAGTGGTCCAAACATTTTCCCAATATGGCATAAATCACCATCCTTTAGTCCCAGAGTAAACATTTAAACAGCCAGCCTAGAAATGAGAACATCCCAGTTCTATTAAAACAATACATACGTTTAAATACTTTAGTATCACATACACAGTAAGAATTTAAAAATAAAATAATAAAATAATAAAATAAAATAATGCAAGCCTTCTGTTGAAAACATGACTGCAGTGCAACCATCACTGACTTTTCTTCAAGCATCTCTTGGAAAGATGATGGCTTGTCCAGGCTTCCAGATAGGTCCGAGGTATCTGCATCTTTCAATTCTCAGCTTCATAAAATGCAACAATTCCCTTATAATCTCTCCATAAGGTGACTCCCGTTACTTTCTAACAGTTTATGTGTTTCTTGTTTGATTCTGGGGGCAAACTGCATAGAACAAGAAGCTTCCCCAATTAACCTGAGAATCACAAAGTTGTGCAGCTTCAGTACATTCTAATAGTTTCTTAGCAAGAAATGAGGCCATGATAAACACATATAACCCAACTCTTAGCCCAACAGCTTATTTTTTTTCCCCCTGCGTCCTTACTGCAGGAATTCAGGTTTTGCTTGTCCAGACATGGACTCTGTCTCCCGCTGAGATGCATGACATGCTAACAGCTTCCTTAGGGTTGGTGTACATTTGAAAGATTAAAAGGCCTCTGGTCCTTTTAGGGGGCTTTTCAGAAAACAGTTCTTAAGAAAAGTTACTCACTGCTTTCTATTTCAGAGTGGCATCTTAGAGCTTCAGACGTCTGCAGCAACCACTGTTTTGCATCTATTGCACATGCTTTATGGACCATTCAAGGAACAATTTAGTTGAATGTGGAAAAAATCAACTACAGACTTATTCAGCACTCAAGTTTCATTTCAGTCCACAACAGCAGAATTTGAAGGATGCCTTTCTGCCCTGTGACAAACCATATATACACCTAAGTATACATGTATGCAAGCCCACTTTACAACTGTTCCATGTATATGTGCATAGCTGATGAATTCACAACATATGCGCATGCAGTTCTTTGCTCCATTCTTGGTAACATTCAGTACTAAGCGCTTTTAGTGATGCAAGGATAAGGGCTGCTATAATTAATATTTTTCTTTCTTTTTCCCCCTCAAAAGAACCTAAGAAGCAAAAAAGGTATCTTACCTCTGCAAAAACTGAAATATTTCTGGCTAATTTGGAACAGCATATTTTGTTTAAAATAATCTTCTAATCAACTGCTGTACAAATAACTGAACTCTGATGCTACACAAATTACATATTCCTTAACATCAATGAAATTTATGTATGGCACACTATGGAGTTGGTCAATAAACTCTTTTCAGAGAATAACTTTACTTCAAATCATTTGAAGTAGGCTTGAAGAAGATCTCTTGAATCATTACACTTAGGCTACTGAATGCACCATGTCATATAATCCCCATCATAAATTTATTATTGAATTTTACCTAAAAGTGAGTTCATTTTTTATTCCTCTCCTCACTGCTCCAGAACTACTCCATTTACCATGTTTAGGAAGAGCCCGTGGATTTTTAGCCAAAATTTAATCATTATCAGTTTATTCTTATCAGGTTTTTATATAGTTGTTCAGCTTACACCTTGCAGCACATCCCTTGGAGCTATTTATAAACAGACACAAGGGAGTCATTTTCCTGGAGGTCACAGATAGATGGAGCATGAATACTTACTGTGTCAAAGGCTGGTTTTCCTTTCATGTACTCACATAATTCATAGAGACACAAGAAATAGTTTGCTACTGATTTTCAAAAATTACTGACAATCTTAGAAACTTTGCATAAAAAAATTCTCTAAGAATTAAATACTCTTTTTTTTTTCAGAATTTTTCTCTTATATTCTGAGTGTTTTCTCTTAGTCCCTAAACCACTTGCTCTACCCTTTGACTGATAAAGATCTAGACCAATGTGGCTATCTTAAGACTTTCTAAAACACTCAAACCAACAGGTGAACATTTCTAAGGAAAAGAAATCACATCTTTAATGGAAGCCTTTGCTCTTCTCCTTTTGCCAG
>NW_010326969.1:0-25819 GCF_000700745.2 Antrostomus carolinensis | reverse complement strand
TCCAACCCAAACCATTTGATGTTTCTATGATCTTAATTTATTCTTGTGTCTCAGAAAATAAGCAGCTAAAATAAAAAGCTTCTGAGAGACTCCAGCAGGTAACCTGAGCATCTGCACAGTGTGAGCCAGCACGTGATGCTGGAATAGGGCTGCCTCTTTTCCAGATTCTGAAGGAGGGCTTTGCAATTGCTTTCTAACTTTAGTTGCTTCAATGTCTATATAACCAACAATCTGCTACCAGCTCACACAACAGTACATGATAAAGGTCATCTCCAGTTTAGTGATGCTTAAATTTTTAAGATATTTTCACTGAAATTTAGTCATCTGGCCTTCATACAGGAGCATGGGAGCGGGGCTGTCTTTTTGCACAGAATCACCTTGGTTGGAAAAGCCCTTCAAGATCATCAAGTCCAGTCATTAACCCAATACTGACAAGTCCCCGACTAACCCATGTCTCTCAGCACGATGTCTACACAACTCTTCCCTCCCTCCAGGGATGGGGACTCCACCACTACCCTGGGCAACCCCTTCCAATGCCTCAGAACCCTTTCAGCAAAGAAATTCTTCCTCACATCCAATCTTAACTGTCCTTGGGGCAACTTGAGGCCATTTCCTCTTGTCCTATCACTGGCTGCTTGGGAGAAGAGGTTGATCCTCACCTCTCTCCACCCTCCTTTCAGGGAGTTGTAGAGAGCCAGAAGGTCTCCCCTCAGCCTCCTTTTCTCCAGCCTCAACAACCCCAGTTCCCTCAGCCACAAGGGAACTCAGCACACTTGTGCTCCAGACCCTTCCCCAGCTCCGTTGCCCTTCTCTGGACACCCTCCAGCACCTCCATGTCCTTCTTGGACTCAGGGACCCAACACTGAACCCAGCACTCCAGCTGCGGCCTCACCAGTGCCCAGTACAGGGGGAAGAGAACTTCCCTGGTCCTACTGGCCACCCTATTGCTGACCCAGGCCAGGATGCCGTTGCCTGTCTTGGCCACCTGGGCACCAGTAGTTCTGTTGCTTTATTTATATATTTTAATAAAAAAGGAACAAATAGCGATGACGAATGTATTTAAGCTACCAACAGTCAACTTGAATAACCGGGTCATAAAACAAGCAGACAGCATTTAATTTTCTCCAGGCACATCAGCTGTTCTGCAAATACAGATTATGCTCACAGAAATGATCCAAGTAACAAGGCCGCTTTCTCATTTTAGTATCAGGCCCTTGCCACCAAAACAAAACACAAAACAGAATGAAGGTGGGTGGCACAGGGAGCCAAGTCAGGATTATTCATTTCCTCCAAAGAAAATCCACATTCTGTTGCATGTTTCCATAGTAAAGTCACCATTTCATCTGGACAACAACAACTGGAATCAGTGAGAGTGATACATTTACGCAGCTTGGAGGGTTTTGGTTGAATATTGCACAATGCTTTGGGAAAAGAATTAAATCCTTTTGCAATTCTTAACTAGTAAACCCAGCTGGCTTCTAGGCAGTAACCTGGAATAGCTAGGACTGTTTGATGACTATATAGAAACATATGTGAGTGTGTATATCTATAAATATAGATATATAAGTATTTAAGAGTCATGTAGACATAGTGCTGAGGGACATGGGTTAGTTGGGCAATTGTCAGTGTTGGTTAATGACTGAACTCGATGATCTTAAAGGGCTTTTCCAATTGAGATCAATTAAAATCTGTGTGTTTCTGTGTGAAATACACTTATATTTTAATATATATATATACTCATATACACACATACTTTATCACACGTATCTTTAGCACATGGTTCTTCTGCCATGAATTATAAGAACGTGTAAAATACATATAGTCCAGTATGATCCATAGGATTGATAACTAGCCAACTGTATTCTAAAATGGACCAAAAAAGCAATGAACTTCATCAGAAAGGCATAATTACCACCTGCTTCATAGATGGTATAAAATGAAGTATTTTTCCTGCTGTCTTTCAGTTTGACTGGACTTTCTTTTGTTCGTGTAGGATATAAAAAGGTCAGGGAGGAGTGTGAGAGTTGAACAGGTAATTGAGTGCAGATTTCTGCTCTGCAATTATAATTTAGCTAAGCTTCACTGGTTCTGCACATTTTGGAGGTGGGAAGGATGGAGTTAGAAACTGATAACAAAAATAAAGCTAAACATTTTTAAACCACTAAGAAAGAGGATATATTTGCTCATGTTTAGTGTCTGCTACACGCTCACCTTTCAGAGCATCCTCTGTCTCAGGGAAGACGTGCAATTCTAATGGACAGGAGAACTAGTGCTACCCTTAACCCAACTGATCCGAGCTTCTGCTACTCAAACTGGCACATACAACACAGCAGCAGCAAAGGGAGGAAAAGGCAACATGCTGTTTAAATACCAACCATGTTAACTCATGGATAATACAGCACACTTCATGTATTTCATGCCTTCAACTAATTGCTTAAGACATCCTGCTATAGTGTAGATGGTAACAGTAGTGTGCCCTCAGTCTTCATTAAATGCCAGCTCTTAATAACAGACTCCAAAAGGGCTTTAATTGCATTTACTCACAGCTCCTGAACTTTAAAAGTTGTTAATCAGATTTCTATGTAAATGGAATGACGATTAAAGGTTAAGTACAGGTTTCTCAAATTTCAGCAGTTGAAGACGTATTGCCCTTAACAGGAAAGAGAAACTACCAGCCTTGACAGGAACTAAACATCTTAATTAAATACTCAGAAGTACAGTACTTATTTCTGCGTGAAGTTCTATTTTCAAATGTCAAACTTAATCAGGCACTTGACAAAAACGTGCAATATCCCTACAGCACAGAAGAACAAAAACACCTTGGGATTCTTTCCTAAGGAAACACCTGTATGTCTCCCAGTCTTCAGCTCCACCAACAAATTCAAGTTTTCCAAGTCACTTCTCCCAAACAACAAGTTTTATGGCTCTAAAACTGCAGGAGTCTAGTTGAGAAATAGGATAAGACATTTTTCAACATGTCAGCTTTTCTCCTGTTTGCTCAGTTTATCCCTCTAACAAGTGTCATGCTGCCAAATAAACAGAAGGGTCCTCATAAATCTGATTTGCAGAGATTTATTTCCCTGGAGGGTACAGCCCATCAATTATCACCAGTCAAAAGTATAAAAACTTCTTCGTCAGGAGTAAATTTAGTGTGTCTGTAAAGTGCTCTCTGAGCAGCTTGTTGCTCTGTTTTGGTGCCAAATAGTATGGAGAGCAACCAGGAGTGCTGCTTTCTGCTCCTGAACTTCAACCCTGAGCTGCCCAGGACATTGACATGGACAGAGCAGTTCAAGCCCTGTGCTCTCTCTCTCTCGTGCTGCTGCTGGTAATTAATCCACCTCTCATAATGATATTCTACAGACTCATTACAATGAATATAAAAAGTGAGTATGTTGGGCAGACATTCCTAGCCCCATCTGAAACCTGATTTGTGATTTACTCCAATTAACCAGGATTCCCATCTCAGATTTCAATTAATCTGTAAGGAAAAGGAGGCTGAGGGGAGACCTTCTGGAAAGGAGGGTGGAGAGAGGTGGGGGTGGGTCTGTTCAACCAAGGAACAAGGGACAGAACAAGAGGAAATGGGCTCCAGTTGCACCAAGGGCAGTTGAGATTGGATGTGAGGAAGAATTTCTTTGCTGAAAGGGTTCTGAGGCATTGGAAGGGGTTGCCCAGGGCAGTGGTGGAGTCCCCATCCCTGGAGGGATTGAAGAGTCGTGTAGACATAGTGCTGAGGGACATGGGTTAGTCATAGGGGACTTGTCAGTGTTGGGTTCATGGTTGGACTCGATGATCTTCAAGGGCTTTTCCAATTGAGGCGATTCTGTGATATATGAATTTTGTTGCACTTGCATAGAGGGTTGCACAGCAATCACAACCAGACCTAAGTGGAATCTATGACAAGATACTTTATGCCAAAACATTACAAAATAAGACCTATTTAATCCAACTTGGAGTTAAAAATCTAATCTGAGTGAACAGCAACTGCACCTGGGATTATCACAGAGGCTGAATAAGGGACTCCATGACCAGAGAGACCTTTGCCTTGAGTCATAGAGACACTGGGATCAGCTGCCAGAGAGACTGACCCATCTGTGTCACATACACAGTAATTTGACTATATGACAAACAAATTAGCATACATCTTCATATACTGTCATGCATGTTAATTCATAAAAACTGGAAGGACCTGAATATTTGTATAACTAGACACAAAATTGCAGAATTAATATTTGAAACTTGAATTCAAATCTGAATCATTTTTTAATGACAAACTACAATCTTAAGAGAATATAAATTTCCAGTAGAGCTGTATAGCAACTGCTACCCCACTGCATCAGTGCTGCATGGGAAAGAAAAATCAGCCAAGAAAAAACATGTACAGTGGAGGTGACTATTACTACTGAAAGCATAAAAGAAATTTAGCAGTGGAAGCTGCAGAGACAGACTCTGCCTCTAAGCAATGTGAAATGGTGGGAAAGAAACAGCGTGAGGAACAATGAAAGTTAATTAAAACGAGCAACAGAACTGTATAGCCACCAGTTGCTTCACCTTCTTTCAGATCAATTAAAAACGTCATCCCAGTCACTTGAAAAAAAAAAGGAGGATGAGCAAGGAAACTTCCACCCACCTCTTTGTAATGCGCTGCTGTAATAAGGAGGCATTACCCACCAAAAAGTGATTTACCAACAGCGTCAGGGATGTGAAAGAGTAAAAGTGGATTAAAAAATGGAAATCTGCTCTAGTTAAACGGGTATTATTGCTTCGTTTTATATAAAAGGCTTTGACACAGATCTCGGAGGAACAGCTACGACGTCGTGTTTAAAAAAGCCTGGATTTAGTAAACGCATACGTAATCTCTTTGTCAAAATTTACATGAAGACTTTCAGATCTCACACCTTTCAAACTGTCTTCATAAAATGATAGCACTGAACAGCCCTGTCTAACAACCACCAGACTCACCAAAAATGTCTCCCTGACTTTAAACACATGTTGGCATTTTCTACTGGACCAAATACTTGAAGATCCAACTACATTTGAATCTACCAGCAGGTTGAGGGAGGTTCTCCTCCCCCTCTACTCTGCCCTGGTGAGGCCACATCTGGAGTGTTGTGTCCACTTCTGGGCTCCCCAGTTCAAGAGGGACAGGGAACTTCTGGAGAGAGTCCAGTGGAGGCCACAAAGATGATGAGGGGCCTGGAGCATCTGCCTGACGAGGAGAGGCTGAGAGAGCTGGGACTGTTCAGCCTGGAGAAGAGCAACTGAGAGGGGATCTGATCCATGTCTATAAATATCTGAAATGTGGGGGCCAAATGGATGGGGCCGGGCTCTTCTCGGTGGTGCCCAGTGACAGGACAAGGGGCAATGGGCACAAACTGGGACACTGGGAGTTCCAGACAAACTTAAGGAAAAGCTTCTCTCCTGTGAGGGTGTTGGAGCCCTGGGACAGGCTGCCCAGAGAGGGTGTGGAGTCTCCATCTCTGGAGATGTTCAAACCCACCTGGACACCCTGGTTTAGGGAACCTGCTTTGTCAGGGGGGTTGGACTAGATGATCTCCTGAGGTCCCTTCCAACCCCCACCATTCTGTGATTGTGTGACACAACTGTGGCTCAGAGGCAAAGCACCAAAAGACAAAATGGCCCATAAAATTAGTTGTGTGAAGGTTTTACACCAAAGAACAGCTAAATACCAGGCCAACAAATGTAGGTTTCTGTACAAACAAACCTATTAACTGCAAGACATTGATAAAAGGGCACGTTCCCCTTTGACATCAACCCAGCAGCCACCATTTCAAGCCCAGCTGACAAGGCCACTGACATTTTTGAAATGACATCAGAACTAGAGACCCTCTTTGTCAAACTTACACTAAGTACAGTTTTATAGTCCTCCCATTCCCAAACGGAGGGAAGTCCCTAGCAGTCAGAAGCCTGGTTCTGGAGGTTTAATGTCACACTTCCACAAAAAAAACTGCCCTGAACTTATTCCAGAAACACATATTTGTGTAACGCTTCAGAGTCTCCATCGTTATTACAAATATGCTGATGCCAGAGGGGGGAGCTCACAGCATAGACAAAATTCCCACTTTCAGGCTTGGGGGAAAAAAAAAAAATAAATAAAAAAATAAAAATTTCAAATTGTTCACAGCTCTTGTGCAGGAACCATTCCACCCTTTTAAAGTACATATCAGTACACTATCCCTTTTTATGCTGCCCTACAAAAGGTACAGCACCAGGCCACCAAAATGCCAACGTTACGGAGATTACAACGTTTCTGAACATGTTCCATTAGAGTAGATACTTGAATGCCTTTCTGCATCAGGGAGCCTTTTCCTCCTCCTTTCATCAGCTTATCAAATGAAGCTAAACAGTAACGCTTGCATCTAATGATACCAGGGACCTTGTAATGGGATTAGGAAAAACACCATCATTAGTTTCAAGGAGGAATGTGACCTTGAAGACATTTCTTACTGTGCACTTTAAAGGGATACAGTAGGAACAACGAAATTAATTCCTATATAGGGATGAGGAATGGGCAGGGAGAAGCGAGGGGATTTCAATTCCCAAGTAGAGAATGTCTTTTACTCCTGTATTAATGGCAGGTAAAGAAGTAAATCGATTACTAGAATGAAACTTGGAATAGAGAAGGAAAAAACAGATCCTTCCCAAAGCCTTCTTGAAAAGCTCTTGGTTCAACAACAGCAATTTTTAACAAAGTACCACACGTGAAACCAGTACATGCAATGGCCAGTACGACACTGCCACAGAGTCCCAGAATTGCCTGGATTGGAAAAGCCCTTCAAGATCATCAAGTCCAATCATTAACCCAATACTGACAAGTCCCCGACTAACCCATGTCCCTCAGCACTGTGTCTACACGACTCTTCAATCCCTCCAGGGATGGGGACTCCACCACTGCCCTGGGCAACCCCTTCCAATGCCTCAGAACCCTTTCAGCAAAGAAATTCTTCCTCACATCCCATCTCAACTGCCCTTGGTGCAACAAGAGGCCATTTCCTCTTGTCCTGTCACTTGTTCCTTGGTTGAACAGACCCACCCCCACCTCTCTCCACCCTCCTCCAAGGGACTTGCACAGAGCCACAAGGTCTCCCCTCAGCCTCCTTTTCTCCAGCCTCAACAACCCCAGTTCCCTCAGCCGGGAACTCAGCACACTTGTGCTCCAGACCCTTCCCCAGCTCCGTTCCCTTCTCTAGACACGCTCCAGCACCTCCATGTCCTTCTTGGACTCAGGGGCCCAACACTGAACCCAGCACTCCAGCTGCGGCCTCACCAGTGCCCAGTACAGGGGGAAGAGAACTGCCCTGCTCCTACTGGCCACACTAGTGCTGATCCAGGCCAGGATGCCCTTGGCCTTCTTGACCACCTGGGCACTCTGTTGACTCATGTTCAGCTGCTGTCAACCAACACCAACACCCTCTGGTATCCATGTGTCTGACTCCCCAGTTAGATCAGCGAGTGTCACTGCACAAAGCCCCAGAGGTCCTGGCTGGGACACAACATGGGGGCTGTGAGCACACAAACAGCAAAGCCACTCGGGCTCTGCATTTTCCACAATCCAAGGAAAGACTGTTGCTCGAGTCTCCAACAAGGACCCTGCCAACAGCCACACACCAGGATGACTTCCCTGCAATCCCACGTGAGGTAACCGGTTGGAAAGTGCTGCACCTCCAGCTTAATTTTCTCAGCATTCTGTGCCCTGTCGAAACACATTTCATTTGGCAAGTGTTCAAATTATTTTAGACAAAATTTCTCCAGCAAGACCTGCAACCATTGCTTTTGTTTACTCAGAAAAGTGTTAAGTGCTTCTGGAATCACTATATGGCTTCCAATACCCAAACCAATCATGCATGTCATTGTCTCCTTCAGTAAAAACATTTCTCGAGATTGTCAAAAGGAAGTGTAAATGCAATAGCAACAGGAATCCATTTTAAAGCTAAGAGCCCGACAAAAAAACCACCCAAAACCTGAACACTTTTGTGTTTTTATGGGATATAAAGCAAACAATATACTGGTACTATGATAGAATCATAGAATGGTCTGGGTTGGAAGGGACCTTAAAGCTCATCCAGTTCCAACCCCCCTGCCATCAGCAGGGACACCTTCCACTAGACCAGGTTGCTCAAAGCCTCATCCAACCTGGCCTTCAACACTTCCAGGGAGGAGCAGCCACAGCTTCTCTGGGCAACCTATTGCTGAGAAAGGAGCCCCTCCTGAACAGCACCATGATATCTCCATCCAGTCTTTTACTACCTTACTGCAAATCACCTCTCCTTCATTCTTCAAGATCCATATTTTCCTCAAGAGAAATCCTAGAGCCTGGTCCTTTCTACTGAAATTGGAGCTCACATGAACACCCTGAGGCTACTGCCATACAGTCAATTTTTAATGATAACATTCTTCGGTTGCACTGCAAATGCACAATAGAGGTGGGGATTTGTTTTGTTTGTTTTGAAAAATGAAAGAAGAAACAGAGCAATCTATCATGTCAGCAAGCAATCCAGTCCAGAGGGATGAATATTTGAATTCAGGTTCCAGTTCTGGCTCCAATCTCTCTGAATATTCATTTTAATGGTGCATGGTATTGAACAGCATCAAAGACAGTGACTGGGACAGGTAAGGCCAAACAGAAGCGACACTGTCTGCGACAGGAGCAAAAAGGTAAAATGCATTTGTACATCACCTTAACCCTTAAAAAGCCAACACAAAATCCTGTATCAATCTCAGATGCCAGGTTCACTCAGAAGTCCCTGCAACGTGTGTGAAACTGGCAGGGTAATGCCACTGGGTGGAGCCAGGAGAAAGCAGATGCCTGCAACATAAATTCAGTGCCTGGCCAATTCTGCTACCATTGAAGTGCTGGCTTGCTCAAAAGAAAAGCTGCTGCTACCATGGCAAATTCTGTCCTTTTGAGATTCAATCAAATCCCTCCTGTTCCTAAATTTAAGAGATTAAAAGTCTATTTGTTTGCTCAGAACACTGCATAGACACCAGTCATGACTTCATTTTACCACAATAATTAAAACAACCTTCTTCCATCCCCTGTAACACCAAAAAAACCCGAGGAAACTGTCAAATTCAACTCAGCTGATGAAGGGAACACCTATCATTTCAAGCTTCAAGACATTAATTTTAAAATCTATTATGTTGGATTGGACATTAGGATTTAGATTGGGTATTAGGAAGAATTTCTTTGCTGAAAGGGTTCTGAGGCATTGGAAGGGGTTGCCCAGGGCAGTGGTGGAGTCCCCATCCCTGGAGGGATTGAAGAGTGGTGTAGACATAGTGCTGAGGGACATGGGTTAGTCGGGACTGGGCAGTGTTGGGTTAATAATTGGACTTGATGATATTAAAGGTCTTTTCCAATCGAGGCAATTCTGGGATTCTGTGTTGTTACCTGCAAAGCCCGTCCTTCATGGCACACAACTGCAGTCAGACACACAAACCTGGCTCAGTTATGCCATCATAGATAAATCTGTGTGTCCAGTTATGCCACAGTACCTTTAACATATATACAGAAAACTTTAAAGAAACCTTTACTTCTTTGCTGTGAGGGTGGTGAGCCAGTGTCCCAGGTCGGCCAGAGAAGCTGTGGCTGCTCCTCCCTGGAAGTGTTCTTGGCCAGGTTGGATGAGGCTTTGAGCAACCTGGTCTAGTGGAAGGTGTCCCTGCTGCTGGCAGGGGGGTTGGAACTGGATGAGCTTTAAGATCCCTTCCAACCCAAACCAGTCTGTGATTCTATGATTCAAAGGTATCATATGGTTTCTAACCATGAACAAGACTTAGAAGAAACAAACAAAAAATCTGCATTAACTTGTCTCCATTTTGGATAATTACTTGTGAGGGGTTTTTTAAGACATTTGTGACTCACAAGGGAGTCTGCAAATTCAGTTTTCGCCAATCTAATAACATTGGCAGCCACAAGAGTTACCTATTTATTGATGTGTGACATCAATCTATCTTCAATGAATAAAAAAGCTGTTACTTAAAGAGTTCTCCCTCCCCCTTTTAGCATGCACAGCATCTAGTGAATAGAATTTCTTCAAAGAAAAAAAAATAAAGGAAAAAAATAAAATTAAAAAAAACAGTCCACAGAAGTTGATAGAAAAGAGAGAGGAGGGTGGAAGAAATTCTGTTACTCAGCTGGATAACACTGCAGGGAGATTTTGTCACGTTTATTTACAACTGATAAAACAAGGAGGCTTAGAAGAGACCACACAGGATGGAACAAAGCTACTGGACCAGGAATCAAAGAAATACAGTTCATATATTGGTTTGCAGCACAACCTTCCTTTTCTCTTTCTCAAATCACACTCTTTGTCTCAAGAAACATTTAACAGAGAATTTTTGCTGAATATCTGTTCAGGGTCAGGTATATTAGGAGTCTGATCTTTGCTGGAGTCTCTTAATATTACTGAGATGGAAACAAAAAATAGCGTTGAGAATAGATGCATCTATAATGTGGCTCCAAGGAAAGGTAAAAAAAATCCAGTTACCCTTACAAATGCAATCCCTCCCAAGGTATGGTGGTAGGTGAGAGGAGGTCACAGCCAAACAAAAAACAACCAAACAAAAAACCCACAACAAAAAGAAAAAAAAAAGCAACAGAGATGTTTTAAAATACACTGTGCACTTTAAAACCTAAAGACATACAAATCACTGTCAAGGATGAGCCAGCAGCTCCAAAGTGCTTCCTCATTCCCTTCCATTAGTCTGTTGCTTTTCCCCTTGATCCTATCAGTCATAATGGAGAACTAATATATACCTTCATTTTCAAAAAGTTTAAATGCATCACAGTCCAAGTGTAAATAATTTATAAATCAAGGCGAGTAAGATGCTGCTACAAGGCTGCAATGAGGAGAAAGCTTTTAAGAGGAGGAAGATGGGTGCACATCCACAGAAACACACAGAGTTTGCCACTGACAACGAAGACTTCACAAGGAAACCACCACTCTCCCTCCCTCCTCCTTCAGATTCCTCTGATTTTAATACTGGTCCTTCAACCAAAAGCTCATTACTAATCCAATTTTAATGTCACTTGAATTCTTACAAATAAGGAGACCACACAGAGAGCTGATGATTTTAATTCTGGCACTTAAATCAGAAGTATGAAGTTAAATGCAACACATACCCTCCCCCTTTCGTTAATTCGACATTTAATTGCAATGTCTTGTTCTTCCAAATCCCAACTTGCAAGGCAGTATTTAGAAATAAATCGAAAAGGTAAAGTTTCAAAGCTTTGATAACCAGTGAGCTGGTGGATTGGCTCTCTAGCATTTCATCCATCATTGTGGATGGCAGGACTATAATCCCAGTGATTTTCCTGGAATCACAGAAAATTGGAAGAGACCTCAAGAGATCACCTAGTCCATCCCCATGTCCCAAAGAACCAGTTATGTTGTCATGCCTGACAGATGCTTGGAAGTTTTTAAGGATGCTACACAACAACAATATAACATCTCTAAATCATTCACTGCTTACATACACTAGCCATAAAGACAAGAAATGTTCATCTCCCTTGCCAGCCTTTAAACTCAGCACTTCCTATCTGATCATATCCTGGAAAGCACGTGATTCCCCCTCCTTTTTTCAGCTCTCTTGATATATTTGAAAGCAAAGTCCTTCCTCCACCCCTTAGTCTTTTTATGTATAAGTAAATGGATTGCTCCTTTTTAACTCAACTCCTTTTTTTCCTAAACCTCTGATCATGCTGGTTGATCTCTTTTGAATTCATCCCCTATTCTTTGACTTCTACCTGAGTCTGTAGTCAAAGAGGACATAGGACCACACCTGAAATCTTTTCAACAATGATTAGAACAGGATTTCTAGACATCCCACAGGCCATGCTCCTCTGGTACTCATCAGAGCAATGCTTACCTATTTTTTTTGGTGACACACTGATTCACATCCCGTTTGTGATCTCATGTACCACTCAACTCCTTGGTCAAAGATAAGACATACCCAACTATAGTCACTTCACATCCATACACAGAAATAGCCAAATGCATACCTCTCCTTTTAGATTTAGTTTATTAAGATCTTCCAAATTCCAATAGTATTCTCCAATATGCTTCCAAGCCCTGCCTTCCAGCGGGGTATTTCCACATTTTACGATTCTCTGCTGCATTATTCAAGACATTAACAAAAATATTTAATACAATCAAGACCCAGACAGAGCACTCAAAAGAACCATTAGATAAATCCCTTAATAACAAACCCTTCATAACTTCTCCTCTTCCAGCCAGTTGTTTACTTCACCTCATTACAGTTTTATCTACATCGTAGCTCCTCAAGTCAGTTATGAGAAAAAGCGCGTGAAACACCAGCAGAAGGTTTACTGTCGCCAGGACATAAGGCCACCCACTGCTCCTCCCTCCTCCACAATCCTTGCCACCAGCTCTCAGAAGGAAATTAAATCAGTTGACAGCTTCTGCTTGACATACAGCAACAGTAATTCTTCCTCTGATTTTACATACTACTTTATGTGTACTAGGTTTCTACATTTTTTTTGAGGTCAATAGCTAAAACTGTTTTAGAAGTCCCTGGGTTCTCCCCCTGCTTCCCCGATTCCTTTTTTTAAAAGGCTGTGTCTAGGTTTTCCTTTTTATGGTTCTCCAGAATCTCCTGGGACTTCTGAAAGATGTTATTCCCCTTGGATGAAGGTGTTGCTTATGCCATGATCAGCATAAAGTGGAAGGGAGAATGATGATGACCAAGGGCAGGTTGGCAGGGGGTAGAGGAAGGGAAGGAAAAAAAGGCAGAAGTAAAAATAAAATTAAATACTATAAGTCCTCTAACCCCTAAGTGTAAATTCAGCAAGGTTCTTAAAGAGAAGGGGAGACTCAACAAGAACCAGTGAGAAAGCCCACTAAAGTTTTGTTGCAACTCAGTCCTTGGTTGGACCTTGTACGACGACAGTCTGTAGTGAGTATGTAACAAAAAAAGGAGGAAAGGGAAGAAAAAAAATACAAGCACAAAATGAAAAACAACAAAAAAAAATCAGTGAATTTTGTAAGCACTGTTCTCTTTTCATGTGATAAAACATAATCTGCCTTTAAACGACTGAATTGCAGAAAAAAAAAAAAAGTTATCCCATAATTGCTATACGTTTTGCCGGGGATTTGTATCTGAGGCTCCTCGTATTGTCGCTCGTTAACAGCACGTCGTATTCTTCCACTTCTCTGACAATACACAATTCATTTCTTTTTCAGCTGCTTAGCAGATGGTATGCAAGAAGCCTGGTTTTCTGTGGCATTGGTTCTCACAGTTGACTCTTCTCATGGATATCACAAAACACAAGCTCTGGCTGAAGCGTCTCCCGTGGTGAGGTCATTCACGCTACCCCTCTCCTATGCAGGTTTCTAGATATTTATTACCTTACATTCTTCTGCTCAGAAGCAGCACTAACCAGGTCACAGATGTACACCAAACCTGTAGAAATCCCTAAAGCTAAATTTTTATACCTTAGTCAAATGTGAATCATCAAAGGGTTCACGGTTTTAGAGAAGGCAACTCGGATAACACAAAAGCAAGGCTCTCACGCGGGCAATCAGGCTAAAACCAACACCAAATCAAAACTCCTTTTTCTCCTACTCTCAGCATGTTTCCTGCATTTAAGATCAATTTTTTTCCTTAAGATATAGGATTAATTTTCTCTGGATGGTCCAGATTTACTGTGGCCACCTCTCTAACACTTAATTCCGTATTAAATTTCCAGAATTAAGATTAAAAAGTGGACAATGTTCCATCAACCCACCCCCATAAACCTATTCTTATTCAATTTGGGCCTATCAAGTGGTATTATAAAAGGCATGTGCAAAACAAACATTAAAAATGTTTTGTTGTTAAGTTACATGGGTCTTCCACCACAGGATCTCACAGTATTTTCTTCAGATCTGTCCAACTTTTCAGTCAAGTATTGATTTCCTCAGACTTGAACTCATTTATGGTACTGCAGAAAGAGGGATAGTAGAACGACAGCCAGTACAGATATGGATGAAATTCTCTGCAAGCAGAAAAAGGAACCCAGAGAGAAGCATCTAAAACCCATGGATTTGATTCTTCTATTTAAATTTGATATTTGTCAGGTAGAGCAGACAAAGACTTTCATTCATTTCCTTCATATGTAAATCTGCCCCTAACAAGCTTGTGGGAAACACCGACTGTTGCAATGTACTTTATAACCAAAGCTCTACACAAGTGACTGCATTCCCTGGTCCATTTCTAGTTACAAATTTTAAACTTATAAAGATATTTTTTATGAGGATCATGGACCTTGGCAGAAGGAGTTTTGACTCAAGCAGCACTTCCTCACTTTAACTGTAGGCACATGAAAATCTACCAATTTTTACCCAAAATCTGCCTCTTAGCTGTGCTGAAGACCTTTGTTTCATGTTCTTGGAGTAGGAAGAAACAGGATTTGCCATCTCACCCATTATTTTATCATGTTTCTCCTTATTTATTTTCTTCCTAAGGGAAGCAAGCCCAACTTTTTCCACCTCTCTTCACATCGCAGTTGGTACGTGTGCTATGATCACCCCTGCATCTCTCCTAATCTCTTCTTGTTCTGCAACATCCTTCAAAATAAGCAGAGACAATTCGGGGCAGAGACCCTGCAGCATTAATTTCTATAAAAGCAACATAAAATTTAATTTGATATCTATCCTTTATTCACCTAGCAACATGCTAGTATGGAACACAGTTTCCACATTAAGAGTAGGTTGCCAGTGAGCTTTCTAAAAATGACACCCACTTTCCTGTCTTTGGCTAATTTAGAACCGAGGAAGCTCAACAGATAATTTTATTTTCCCCTCGACACACACTAGCTAACTTATTTAAACTTCCCAAAGATTCATCAGTCCCTTCTTGTCCCAAATGAACAAGTCTCTGAACAAGTCCAGAGAAGGGCTAACAGGATGATCTGAGGGCTGGAGCACCTCTCCTATGAAGACAGGTTGAAAGAGTTGGGGCTGTTCAGCCTGGAAAAGAGAAGGCTCCGGGGAGATCTTATAGCGGCCTCCCAGTACCTGAAGGGGCTACAAGAAAGCTGGGGAGGGACTTTTCATAAGGGCAGTTAATGACAAAACAAGGGGAAATGGGTTTAAACTGAAAGAGGGGAGGTTTAGATGAGATATTACGAAGAAGTTCTTCACTGTGAGGGTGGTCAGACACTGGAACAAGGAAGTTGTGGCTGCTCCTCCCTGGAAGTGTTGAAGGCCAGGCTGGATGAGGCTTTGAGCAACCTGGTCTAGTGGAAGGTGCCCCTGCTGATGGCAGGGGGGTTGGAACTGGATGATCTTTAAGGTCCCTTCCAACCCAAACCAGTCTGTGATTCTATGATAAATAACCCAAAAGATTTTGTGGTAGATGTCCTCCTGCACAGACCTTTTTGAAGACCACCTGATAACCGCTACAGAGGTCATCAGAAAAACAGAGTTAATCTTTCTTCTTTCCATTGTGACCAGTTTTCACTGATGGTTACTTTATGTCTCCAGGTTAGTTTTTTAATAATTTTTTTTTTAAAAAAAAACAAAAACCAACTAACAAATCCAAAACAAACAGCATTTCAGCCACTGGCTACTTTGATTTTTTGACTCCAGGTTAGTTTTTTAATAATTTTTTTTTTTTTACAAAACCAAAACCAACTAACGAATCCAAAAAAAACAGCATTTCAGCCAGTGGCTACTTTGATTTTTTGGAAAATTCTTTGTCCTTTGCAAGTGCACTAAGTGAACTATTAAAAAACCAACCAAACAAAACCCCAACAAAACCCAAAAAACTCCTAAGGGTTATTTTTTTCCCTATGGAAATAATATGTAGAATTTTATGTCCATGTAAATAAAACATTTCTGCTTATCCTCCAATCCTCAGCTGAAGCATTTCATAGAATCATAGAAAGGTTTGGATTGGAAGGAACCTTGAAGATCATCCAGTTCCAACCCCCCTGCCATCAGCAGGGACACCTTCCACTAGACCAGGTTGCTCAAAGCCTCATCCAGCCTGGCCAAGAACACTTCCAGGGAGGAGCAGCCACAACTTCCTTGGGCAACCTGTTCCAGTGTCTCACCACCCTCACAGTGAAGAACTTCTTCCTAATATCTCATCTAAACCTCCCCTCTTTCAGCTTAAACCCATTTCCCCTTGTTTTGTCATTAACTGCCCTTATGAAAAGTCCCTCCCCAGCTTTCTTGTAGCCCCTTCAGGTACTGGGAGGCCACTATAAGATCTCCCCGGAGCCTTCTCTTCTCCAGGCTGAGCAGCCCCAACTCTCTCAGCCTGTCCTCACAGCAGAGCTGCTCCAGCCCTCGCATCATCCTGGTGGCCTCCTCTGGACTTGTTCTAACTGGTCCATGTCTTTCTTATGTTGGGGGCTCCAGAACTGGATGCAGTATTCCAGGTGGGGCCTTATTTAAGGAGAAGCTGCTTATTTTTTCAGGCATCTCAGTGACTTCATACTTCTCCTTTCTAAAAAAGTCTTCTGACATATTGCCTTTGAACCTAAATTAATTTCAAAGTTCCTTCTAAAGCCTCTAGCTATGCCTAGCTCTTTATCATCAGAAGAGAAGAGTTCCCTGGTAGCTTCCTCATCTACTCTCCCAAAACTAAAGACTGGTTTCAGAAAAATCATTTCCATTTCCCATAATGTTTTCTTTTTGTAACACAATCTTGTACAATTCAACAAAACCACAATGTCTTCTGCAGGTGTCTTGCTTTTAACAGTCTAAAGATACATCAAATATATTTGATCCCAAAAACCCACAACGGTCGTCTTCACTTCCCTCCTACTGCCTACTCTAAAAAGATATTTCAGCTTATTAGCTTTCCTGCGGTTTGATTTCTAAATTTTAAGTTATTTGCACCAAATAAAACACCTCCAAACTTGGCAGCCATACTGGTTACCTATTTGCTTTTTTTCTTTCTGTTCAAAAGATCGTAATTCCAAGACAGGACAACTGAAAACCAGCAGCCAACTAAGAGTTTGGGTTCCTTCGACTATTTAGAACCTTGAGATTTAGCCTTTTACAGAATCACACAATCACCTCAATTGGAAAAGACCTTTAAGATCATTGAGTCCAACCATGAACCCAACACTGACCAGTCCCCTATGACTAACCCATGTCCCTCAGCACTATGTCTACACGACTCTTCAATCCCTCCAGGGATGGGGACTCCACCACTGCCCTGGGCAACCCCTTCCAATGCCTCAGAACCCTTGCAGCAAAGAAATTCTTCCTCACATCCCATCTCAACTGCCCTGGCCACAACTGGAGCCCATTTCCTCTTGTCCTATCACTGGTTGCCTGGGAGAAGAGGTTGATCCCCATCTCTCTCCACCCTCCTCCAAGGGACTTGGACAGAGCCAGAAGGTCTCCCCTCAGCCTCCTTTTCTCCAGCCTCAACAACCCCAGTTCCCTCAGCCACAAGGGAACTCAGCACACTTGTGCTCCAGACCCTTCCCCAGCTCCGTTGCCCTTCTCTGGACACGCTCCAGCACCTCCATGTCCTTCTTGGACTCAGGGGCCCAACACTGAACCCAGCACTCCAGCTGCGGCCTCACCAGTGATTCCCAGTCCAGGGGGACCAGCACTGCCCTGCTCCTACTGGCCACACTGGTGCTGATCCAGGCCAGGATGCCCTTGGCCTTCTTGGCCACCTGGGCACTCTGCTGACTCATGTTCAGCTGGCTGTCAATCAACAACTTGACCTCCTTTTCTGTCCATTTTATTATTTGACACTCAGCCTGTCCCTCTGGATTTTTAACATAACCACACTCTAGGAATTAGTACGAGGCAGCTCATTTTGAACGAGCTACAGTACATTATGGCAGTCAGCAATCCAAGATTTAACCCAACACCCACTTCACTCCTCCTGTGGGCTCTTGAACCGGCCATTATAAGAACCAGTCAAAGAGAAGGTCTCCAGCAACATGTTCTGAATCTTCCACTTACCCAACTTAAACAACAGGAATGGAAGATGGCAGCCACCATAATTTTGTTAAGAACTGCTGGTCTCTGATCTTTTTAAATTAAAAAATAAAAATAAAAATCAATTACACTCCATTTCCACTCCTCAAAAATCCACAAACTAAAAAAACCTGCTAATACACTTCAATTTTTACACTATAGTATTTTTGTCTCTATATGTGGTCCTCTTTATTCTGAATTTTTATCTCACTAGACAGAGGAATTCTTTAAATAAAGGCATGTTCCTCCACCTCCTACAAAAAGTCTGTCTTCCATGCAGAGTCTGCAAACAGCTTTCCAGATTTCCACTGACATTTGTCATTTTATCACCTTTGCATAACGCATTCTATAATTTGGTTTTCTTGATCACAAGGGAATCCAAACACCTAATTTTTATTCAACTTGGTTTTTACTTTTATTTGGTGTCTATTTTTCATTCAATTGCTTCATCTTTAATTTTTATGTAATTTCATGCACCCTTCTTCTTGCAATATGTTGTTGTTTGCAAGTGATTTGTTCGCTGATGGAGACAGTTAGAGAGCAAATATTTACTTTACTACTGAAGACAAATATTTGACATCTATCACCACCCAATTTTCATACGGATAAGAAAAGAGTCTCTCTTGAATTATCATGGCAACTAGATGCATCCACAGAACATCCCGTTCATCCACCTCTGACTGAAGAGCCATCACATATTTTAGACATTTTCATTGGAAAAAAAAAAAAGAGAAAAAAAATGTTAGAATTTACTGTTTTCTCTGTCACTCACCTACTGTCTTTAAGATCATGTATTTAAGTTATACTTGCTGAAAGGGCCCATTATTCATTTTTTTCTTCTTAAAAAAAAAAAAAAACCAACAAAAAAAAACCACACCACACTTGCTCTCTCTAAAAAATAATAAGCAAAAAATACCCTTTACTCTGAGCCCTTAATCTGTTAGGTCACTGAGTAGTCTTCTCTTAGATTTTTATTAGAAAGAAGATATCTCATGCCTTCTTTAATTGCTACTTACATTCTCCAGCAAGTTTTCTACAAAATGTTCCATTTCAATCAAATTGCCTCAACCCATACCATGCTCCAAGTCAGCTTTTTAACTTGAGTACTTCTGAAGTGCCTTAAACATGAATGTCACAGAAGCTGAATAACCTTTGGGTTCAAAAAGTCTTCCCTTTTTGGAAGGAGAGCCCACTAGTTTGGAGGATCAGACAGTATTGAAGGAAAAAAAAAAAAGAAAAGAAACAAAAAACACAAAAAAACCCCTAAAAAACTCTTCTACTTTTTCCATAGTCGTCTTCCATCTAATTTTAGTACCTGATGTACATCAAGTAAGGTGTTTCTCTTCCTATTCTTTCTCTTGTCTATTTAGGTTTCAGGTAGGACTGTGATTTCCCGGGGATCTGTTCAGTAGGACAGGAATTCAATTTCAGTGGGAGCTTCCCGACATGTCTGTGCAGACAGCTTGGCTTTTGATGAGGATAAGGTATGAACACAGAACACTCAAAATCCTTGGAGGAATTAGATGCCCATGTCTTAAAAATCAATTCCCCATTTTCACTGCATACTAATATCGGTGGGGCTGAAAGCATAGGAGAAAATGTTGTTATCCATTCACATATGGAAACAATATAGTGCTGACACAGGTGCCTGGCTCCATTAGTATCCCCAACCCCTCATTTTTTAAAGAATGACATTTTTAATCCCCAACATGACAGATTTTGTTAAACAGATAATGAACTGTTATCCACAGATCACCCCATTTGCAAGCTGACAAATAGCAGAATATAAATGACAACTTTATTCATTATCCTCATAGTTCAGAAGTGACGGAGATATTCAATAAACACACAAAACTCCCGTTGAGCTACTCTGAAACCTTGCAAGATTCAGGCTGGACTATTTCCCAGTAAAGATATGGAAATTAGCTTTAGTCACCTTCTGAAAAAGGTCCTACCTTAAGTTATTACAAAAATATTGTCTTCATCCTGCAAGGTGCTGGGCAGTCTGGCTGTAAGCCAGCAAAGCACTTAAGCACACACACACACACAACTTAAAAACATGTGAATGGTCTCAATCACGTCATACATCTAATTGCTTTTCTGGATTAGGGCCAAAGTACTCAACACATTGTAGATCAAGACCTCACTGACAACATCGATAGCCTCATCCATGCAAATCTCAGACACACAAAAATCCAGCAGCATCCTTGCAGCCTCTTCCCAACTGCTGCTCTATCAGTCGAAACAAAAGATAATAACAGATAATTTCTAAACTAGCATTTCTATCCCAGGAATAAAACTTTTTAGAAGAACCCATTCAAATTCTGATAGATTATGGCACGTGGATTAATCACTTATCTCTATAACTCAGAACTTGCGGGTCAATATTCACAAATAAACCTCTCCACCTCGGAATTTTGAGCTCCCATCCCTGGAGGGATTTAAAAGATGGATAGATGAGGTGCTCAGAGATCTGGTTTAGTAGTGGACAGGTACGGTTGGACTCTATGATCTCAAAGGTCTTTTCCAACCAAACGGTTCCAGAGAAGGGCCACCAGGATGATCTGAGGGCTGGAGCAGCTCTCCTATGAGGACAGGCTGAAAGAGTTGGGGCTGTTCAGCCTGGAGAAGAAAAGGCTCCAGGGAGATCTTATAGCGGCCTCCCAGTACCTGAAGGGGCTACAAGAAAGCTGGGGAAGGACTTTTCATAAGGGCAGTTAATGACAAAACAAGGGGAAATGGGTTTAAGCTGAAAGAGGGGAGGTTTAGATGAGATATTAGGAAGAAGTTCTTCACTGTGAGGGTGGTCAGACACTGGAACAGGTTGCCCAAGGAAGTTGTGGATGCTCCTCCCTGGAAGTGTTGAAGGCCAGGCTGGATGAGGCTTTGAGCAACCTGGTCTAGTGGAAGGTGTCCCTGCTGATGGCAGGGGGGTTGGAACTGGATGAGCTTTAAAGTCCCTTCCAACCCAAACCAGTCTGTGATTCTATGATAATGTTCCTTTTTTCTTAAAGTCTGCAGAAGAAGGTTTTTTCACTGAGCAGACAATGACTAAATTGAATTTTTTGCTGTTCTGTTTTCAGTACATCGTTCGTAGAGGAACCTCAAAATGGAATATTAAATTTAATTCATATTATAAGATACTCTTTTTTTCTAAACAAAAAACAAAACAGCTTTTCACACCGTGCTGAAAACAAGGCCTACCAAAGAGACAGAAATGCACAAAGTGACCTTCATAAAATGACAAGTCAAACAAACAAGAATACCAAACCTCTTCAAATCACATTACAGAAAAGGTTTTAAATGGTCCTCTACATCTTAGGAAGCACAAAACCTTCTCTGACCAAATTACTTTCAATTCTTCACAACTATGTTCAGCAGAGGAAATCATCACCAACACAGAAAATCAATAGGAAATGTTCCAGACAACAATGCAGCAGTATGGAAGGATCAGAACAGTAAATTCGGGGAAGATAAAGAGTTTGAGGAATGAAGAAAACAAGTGAGCTAAACAACAAAACAGCTACTGAGCAGCCTCTGCATCCATCTGACACTCAAAAATAACCTGGTTATTTGTTTCATCAACCAAACCACATGAGAATAACGATCTGATAGGATATCACAGGAACAAATCCCCAAAAGAAAACAAAGAAATAATGGACTGGAGGATTTAAACTTCAGCCACAACAGCCTTTACATTGCCTCTCACAGCCTTCGGTTTAGCACACGTTATTTTAAGGTGAATCATAGAATCATAGAATGGTTTGGATTGGAAGGGACCTTAAAGATCATTCAGTTCCAACCCCCCTGCCAGCAGCAGGGACACCTTCCACTAGACCAGGTTGCTCAAAGCCTCATCCAGCCTGGTCTTCAACACTTCCAGGGAGGGGGCATCCACAACTTCCTTGGGCAACCTGTTCCAGTGTCTGACCACCCTCACAGTGAAGAACTTCTTCCTAATATCTCATCTAAACCTCCCCTCTTTCAGCTTAAACCCATTTCCCCTTGTTTTGTCATTAATTACCCTTATGAAAAGCCCTTCCCCAGCTTTCTTGTAGCCCCTTCAGGTACTGGAAGGCCGCTATAAGATCCCTCCGGAACCTTCTCTTCTCCAGGCTGAACAGCCCCAACTCTCTCAGCCTGTCCTCACAGCAGAGCTGCTCCAGCCCTCACATCATCCTGGTACCCACCTTATTTCATACAAGCAACTTCTCTAAGGTTGTACAGAAAACCAAACGCAGAATCAGGACTGGCTCACATCCTTCTCCAACCTGATATTCTATCTGCTCCAATAAGTCCCTCTTCAGACAAGTGGAGTCTAAAAATACCGATTAATGCCTTGGAAAAATGGGCAATTTACAGGTTTTACCCTTAAGATTTAAACACAAGATTTTCTCATTCCATGCAAGAAAGTAACAACAGCCAGTTGCTTGTCACTGTACAACACGCATGAATATGTGTAGTTAGAACATGACGTTATCCTACAGCAATATACAATGTACAACATACAATGGAGAGTGAAATCACTAAAAGCATGAACAGATTAACCTCACCTTGACCTTCCAGTACCTGAAGGGGCTCCAGGAAGGCTGGGGAGAAACTTTTGACAAGGAAAGAAGTGACAGAACAAGGGGTGATGGCTTTAAACTGGAAGAGGGGAGATTGAGATGAAATCTGAGGAAGAAATTCTTTGCTGTGAGGGTGGTGAGACACTCAAACAGGTTGCCTAGAGAAAATGTGGCTGCTCCTCCCTAGAAGGATTCAAGGCCAGGTTGGATTAGGCTTTGAGCAACCTGGTCTAAGTGGAAGGTGTCCCTGCTCATGTCATGGCTCATGGAGCTAGATGATCCCTTTCCAATCTATACCATTCTATGATTCTATGATTCTAACAAAGGTGATCATAAACAAGGATGGGCAAGTTGAGAAGCTGAGGGAGAAAGAGGGAGAAGCAATCAGAAGCTTGGGCACAGAGAAGAAACTATGGGTGGGTGGGAAGGCCACATGTTCAGCGACCTGTCCAGTGCTGGGCTCCCCAGTACCAGAGAGACATGGACATACTGGAGAGAGTCCAGCGAAGAGCCATGAAGTTGGTGAAGGGACTGGAGCACCTCACACGAGAGGAAAGGTTGAGAGAGCTGGGACTGTTCAACCTAGAGCAGAGAAGGCTCAAGAGGGATCTTATCAATGTCTGTAAACACCTGAAGAGAGGATTCAAAGAGGATGGAGCCAGGCTCTCTTCAGTGGTGCCCAGTGAGGGGACTGGAGGAAATGGGCACAGGCTGAAACACATGAGGTTCCCTCTGAATATCAAGAACCACTTTTTTACTCTGAGGATGACTGAGCACTAGCACAGGTTGCCCAGGAAGGTTGTGGAGTCTCCAACCTTGGTGTCATTCAAAATCTGCCTGGACATGATCCTGGGCAACCGGTTCTGGGTGGCCCTGCTTGAGCAGAGGGGCTGGACCAGATGATCTACAGAGGTCCCTGCCAACCTCAACCATTCTGTGAAAATTAAGAGACAGAATGAAGTAGATGAAGGAAAAAAAATAATAAAAAAAATAGTGTCTTAAACCCAAAAGCTCCTTTAAAACAAATACAACTACCTGGGGCCACTCTGCTGCTGATCAAAATGAGAAAGTCAGCTTTGTTTAAGAGAAAATGTAATTTGGACCAAACTTCTTTTGTCCAAAGGGATGGTCAGTCTCTCATCAATTAATGAGGCATTTTCAAGATTGCAAAAATAGGCTGAGGTTCAGCAAATACTTCGTTGAAATCACTTCAGATTCATTAAGTACACCAAGTCATCTTTATTCTGCTAAGCCAGCACATCATTTAAGTGAAGTCTCACAGGCAGACTTGTTGGCCTTACTTGCAAAACCAAATTAAGCAGGTGCACAAATGCCAGCATCATCAGGATCTTACGGAGCTGCTGGGATTGATATTATTTTAACACAACCATCAGACTCTTTAGCAAGGCAAAAAAGGACAACCACGGTCTCAATTACAGCCCAGTGCATGTAAAAAATTTCACATTCACCCAAAAATGATCAATCTTCCCCCTTGGGTGGACTAGCAATTGCTTTTTTTTTCCTTTTCTCCTTCCCTAGACCTTCTCGCTCCCTACAACTACCGGAGAGGAGGGTGGAGAGAGGTGGGGTTGGTCTCTCCTCCCAGGTAACAAGCAATAGAACAAGAGGAAATGGCCTCAAGTTGCACCAGGGGAGGTTCAGATTGGATCTGAGGAAAAACTCCTTCAGCAAAAGGGTTGTCAAGCATTGGAACAGGCTGCCCAGGGAGGTGGTGGAGTCACCTTCCCTGGTGGGATTTAAAAGATGGATAGATGAGATGCTGAGGGACATGGTTTAGAGGTGGAATTGATAGTGTTGAGTTTATGGTTGGACTCGATGATCTTAGAAGTCTTTTCCAACCACTACGATTCTGTGATTCTAGTACCACACAGACAACACCTCAAAATCCCCAAATTTGGCATTCTGAAGCTCAAAAGAAACAACAATCCCTTCAACCATTGTCAGTGCAACATCAGCATTTTTACTGGTCTACTGCAGCTCTTTCAATACCATGTAGAGCCTTTTAAAGCAGATAATGGCATACAATAAGCTGAGCTCCAAAAGTTTCAACTCTGTACTCATAAAAAGTATTTTAAATATTCTAAAAACCTTCAAAAAGTTTTACCTTTCTAGTATCTTAGCTGAGACTACAGTGAAAAGACAAAGCCATTTTCAGCAGGTGGAACGCACGGACGCACAACGACAGGAAAAGCTGAGGGTGTGAAAGAGCCTTGTTGAATACAGAAAGGAATTGGAAAGTGGAGAAGTACAGAAGCTCTTCAAAAGATCTTTTGTCCACAAGATAGCAAAAAACTTACATAATTTTGCAAAAAAGTTTGCTCCTCCACTGCCATTCTGTTAGGGAAGGTTTCACAGAATTAGAACTATAATCATACTACTATTAAATTACTTAGGCATTGAGCTGGAAGAGTTGCAAACAGTGTCATATATATCTGAATAAACCAGTCAGCACTTGAGAGGTTATCCTAAGAGTAAAAGCACCAAAAAAACCCATTTAACTACCACCCACTCCCTTGTTCTTCCCTTGCCAAACACACACGGGGTTGCACATAACTTTAGAAGTCTAGCCCAAGCTCTAAATGATGGCTGTGCAGCAGGCTGCTGTGTAGATACAGGAATTATTTAGGTATTGATAAATTAGGACTATATTGAGCAAATAGACTGACCAATATTTGAAATTGTTCATCTCAAGCTGGTTCTGGAACATCTGACCTGCAAAGCAGCTGGTGCCATAGGGGCCATTTGATGGATCTCTACTTGTAGACACTTTTAAAACTGACCTTGTCTATTTTTTTCTCATTAAAGATACTGCTTTGTGTTCAGTTTAGGGCTACAAAAGGTACAAACTAATCTCTATTTTTATAAAAAACAAACAAATTTCCCCTAAAGTTAATTGTGTTGCTCGACCCTGAATATATTTAGTCACTGCACTACTCTTGTTCTCCAGAACTTACCCCTTTAGCAGACACTGAGTTACAATTCTGAGGGAGCTGCTGCTCAGAGATGTTAAAGGGATTCACATTCCTTCTAGATAACCTTTCTATAAAGCCAAAAACTCTCAGGATCATTAATAGAGCACAATATTATGCATCCAAAAGAACAAGTTCCTAATGGATCACGCAATAATCTCACACGGACCATGAAGAACTATTAAAATTGGTGCAGGAGACAATGTTTCTATACCATCAATTAATATGTGAACCTTGAACTCAGTCTTTAAGGAAATAATTATAATTATAACATATATATATA